>NC_031771.1:64880961-65135412 GCF_001522545.3 Parus major
TGGATCTGGCCATGGATCTCGACATGGATCTGGCTCCCTGGGGAGCTGTGCCTGGTTTAAAGCTGCCCATACATCAGTCAGGATGTGCTGCTGGAAAAACTGTCTGGCCAAACAAAACAGGTTGAGCTTATTTGATCTTCTTTGGTTGGAAGCTGTGGTTTGGGTTGTTTGCTTATTCAGAATTCTCACAAAAAAACTTTGACCCTTATCTCCATTTTCCATTTCTGACAAATGGAGCATCAGCAGTCAGCAGATTCAAAAAGCATAGAGGAAATGAAGCATCAGGTACATAAAAAACTTGATCTGATCAGCTTCACACAGAAAATTGTTCTGTACCCCTTTCTTCAAATCTGTTTAAAAGGTTTATTTCCAACTCCACCAAAACTGCTAGGAGTCAGGCAAACATATACTAATCTGACAATAAATAATTTTTTAAACATATAATCTGCTAATTTCAGACAGATAGGTAAGGTGAAGACATCAAGTTTCTAATACTAGGTGGAAAAAAGCAGATAAAGAAAAACGGTTTTGTTAGATACACAATAAGAATGCTGTAAAAATCCCACAAATCTTAAAATGTCAAGTGACAAATTATTTTATAAATTACTATTTAAGTCAAGTAGTAGTTGACTTGATTTTTTGAAGAAACTATAATTGAAGTACTTTAAATTTTTTTGCTGCCTATATAAAATAAAATAATTGCATAATTAGCACATAATTACTTTCAGGAGTGACTAATTTTGGATTCTACTAAGTATGCATTAATTGCTATGCTGGCAATTGCAAAACAGAAAGTCAGAAAGTGAAAACCTTCCTCTACCAAGGTCAGCATTTGCATTATGAGACCATGAAAATAGTGTTAAATCAATGGAGAGTCCAATATGCAGAGGCTGCAGGGCTCAGGGCAGTGGAATGGAAGGACAGGCAGCGACTCACAAGGCTTTCCTGGCAGGACTCAAGCTGACCTCACTCTCCAAGGTCTGCTTTTGCACCCAGTGAAGACAAATATTTCCAATGGCTTCACTGGCCCAGGATTAGGTCCATTGATTAATTATCTATTGTTCATTAGCTCTGCAGAGTCCACTTTGAAACCTCTCTCCATCCTCTGTCATACTTAATGACTCCTATTGTTCAGATTGAGGAGTTATAGACTCGTGACAAACAAGTGAGAATAACTATTATTAAAACTATTATATTAAAACTATTATATTAAAACTATTATTTTATTTCATAATCCAGTGCTCCATTCACCAAGTTACACTTTGTGAATATTTGTGTTGAAATGTTTTTGATCAATTTTTTGTTTGTTTGTTTTAAAGAAAAAATACCAAACAACCCACACATGAAACAACTTCATTTACATGCCATTTTTGTCTCCTAGGACATCAGGAAACATTAGCATATTCCTATAGCCAACTAAATGTATTAACAGTGCATACATTGCTAACAGGAGGTTAAACCCCATTTTATCTTTTTACCTGTTACCTATCTTTATACCTTTATATCTTTATTTTTTATACCTGTTTATGTTTGGTTTTTTTTTGTTCCAGCTTTGATATCAACATTTCTCATGATCCTGAAACCACCCAAGATAGCTGAGGTACTGATAATATCAAATATCAAATACTGATAATATCAAATATCCCAGTCTAGTCCCTCTTATAGAAACCTCTTGTTTCTATATCAGAAAAAAACCTTACCAAATTGCTACCTTTTTTTGTTTAATATTGCCATACAATGATTGTCCTTTTGCATTTAAACACATTTAAAATAAATCAATTTTTGTTTATCTGAAATATTAGAAGGTCTGGGTGTAGATTTTCAGCCTGGTCCTGCTCACATTAACACCAGTCTTGCAGGGCCTTCAGGCAGCTGTTTTTACTTCTGTCATTCCTTTTTACTTCTGTCATTCCTACATTTTCTGCTCTGCATCCCATCCATATCTCAGGGATCTCAAAGGGATAATTAGCTATATTGGTCAGCCTTACATACAGGTGGCCCACAGGTCATATAAATGGTTGTGAAATAATCTAAGCATCTCAAAAATCCTAAAAACTAGGTGGCTGCTTGAAAAGCTGTCTGTGTTTGGACAGGAACAATAGAAGGAAGCAATGAGAGAAAGGCTTTTAGCAAGTCTTTCATGGAGTGTGACCTTCAATGTACCCAGACTGTGTGAGGGAAGGCAACTCCTGCCAACCAGATTAAATTGTCAAAGTGAATGAATTTAAAGCTGAGGTTTTAACTTTCTATCTATTTACATATCACATGGAGTTTAACGATTAGCAAATTAGACACAAATCATGTGCAAATCAATGCAAATTACTGGTTCACACACACAATGTAAACTTCATTTTTCATGTTGGGATGTAGCCAGTGCCTGGTTAACAAGCATATGGATTTCTGATCCGGGGTAAATGAGCTACTCCCCCCCTCTTCCCCTCTCATTCCTCCACTTGGCACAAACCCACCACATTTCTCATTCAATCCACATAATTCACTCAATACTCTCCTCATGTCAGGCTTCGTGTAGGCAGGTAATAACTTCTAGAGTCATTAAATTAGGCTGTGTGCTTTCTCTAATTTGTGCTCCTTGGTTAGAGTTTTGTGGTCACTTACACTAATTAGAAATGCTCGGTTTATTAACAGAAGATATATGCTTTGGAAAGCTCCTGAAGATTTCCAAGGTGTTTATAGATCCCTGCAACTTTTGTTGGCTCGACCTTTGAACTGTGTCATATGTAACTACTTTGAGCTGAGCTGAGGAAAGCCCTTTGATCTCATCCTCATAATTAAAACCCTTTGCATTTGCTGCTTCTCCAATGTCACTTTATTTCAGAGGGGATCTCCCTTTCCCCAGGAGAGATAACACACAACCAGAATCACAGAATCAGACAAGAGTTGTGACCAGGAGCAACCTCTGTTCTGCAAACTCCTGCTCAAAGCAGGAGCAACCTCAAAGATAACTCAGATTTCATAGTGACATCACAGAATTACAGAATGGTTTGGGTGGGAAGAGATCTTATAATTCATGTTGTTCCAACCCCCTGACATGGGCAGGGACATCTCCCACATCATCCCAGGTTTCTCCAAGCCTCATCCAACTTGGCCCTGAGCATTTCCAGGCATGGGGAGCCTCAACTTCTCTGGGCTGGTGGCCAGTGCCTCACCACCCTCACAGGGAAGATTTTTTCCCTAATATCTCGTTTAAACCTATTCTTTTCCAGTCTGAAGCCATTCCCCTTAGTCCTGTCTCTTTCTTGGGCAATTAATTCTGGAGTTTGGAAAATCTGCAGGGTCTGTGATTCTGCTCTCTGCCTGCTGAGCCTCTGTTCCTGTGCTGAAGGGAAAATGAATTTCCTAAAATCCAGGGTGAGTTTGCACTGCTGAAACATGTGGCCTCTGCTGCTTGACCTTTCATTGTGCAACCCCAAGACTCTCCTGTCTTCTCTCAGTGTCGCCACAGGCAGTGGAAGGAAGGTTGCTCTAATTCCCCCCTTGCAACTTCTCTCCCTTCTGTGCTTCAGCCTTCAGCCCCCTCTGCTATACTCACTCCAATTTCTCATTTTTTGGGGGACTCAAAGATTTTCCACAGGTTCCTCAGTAGCAGTTGAAATAGCCAACTGTCCTTTGGTGTGCTGCTGCCAATTAGCTGTGAATTTTGAATAATGAACTTCTTTAGCTATTAGCAGGTACAGTTTTCTCCTCCTCTCAGAAATTCTACGTAGCAGAGACCTTCCTTTAAGCCCAGGTGAAGAAAAGGACACCTGGAAAACTCTGTTTATCACCTTCAAACTGATTTTGGACTGTTGGAGACAAGGAAGATCAAAACACACAAATCAAGGGAATGTGCCCACTGGCAACATGTAATCCTTAAAACTCCAGTGTGTCTCACAGAAAATCCCACACAATGTGTACATACAGCAAAAGTTGAACTAAAAACACTGCTGAAGTCACAGCATCCATTTAAACTGCCTCAGGCTGAAACATCTAGCTGGGAATGAGTGATTTTAGTGCCTATCAGATGTGAATAACATAAACAATCAAAGAAATATGTCTTCTCTGACATGACCCTTAATCACTGCAAAAAAAAAAAGAGACAGTGACCTTGATTAACATTGTGCTGTTAAATATGTTATGAGAGATGCCATTGATCATGGATTCCAGCAGCTGGGGACACACAGAGCCTTTGTTTTCATCCCTTCATTTAGTACCTACAGAATTTAAGGTATGATCAAAATAGAGATCATACCTTATTCAACATTACACAGGCTGCATCTGTAATCTTCTGCTCCCTGCTGAATACAAAGCTCTTACATCTTTTGTATGAAATAAAAAAGAAATACTCGTATAACCTGGGCTCAAGAGGAATTGCCAGTTAAATTTCCATTTTAATGTGTGTGCAGGAGGACAGAGTTAAAATTCTGCAGGCAGCTGCAGGCAATATGTTGTTGACCATTACCTATATAGCTTCTACAGGATGAATAAGTTAAATATGCTATTTTTATTATTATTATTTATTTTGGAGGATTTTGGCCTTAAGAGTCACCCTTTAATCAGAAAGGTGTTTTGTTCTGTATCAGTACAATCATCCCTGCTACTAAAATATACTAAAATATATGAATTTTTTGCTTTTTTAAAATGTTAAAAGTAACATCTTTCCCATGAATATTTATTTTATTTTTTTTAAGCTTGCTTATTTCACAGTTCATCCTTCTCCCATCTAAGCTGCTCTTTCCTTTGCTCCTTGCCTTGCTGCCCAAAGAAATTAATTCTGCTATGCCCATGGTTTTGCATGTTTAAAACATCCAATACCAGCATTTTCTGACCTTCTGCTTCTTTCACAATTCTGTTCATTATTCTATGGCTTCAAACAACCAGGTATTATTCATATTTTTTAGACTTCACAACCATCCATCTGATATGTCAAATGTTTTAAGAGGCTTAGTCAACAAGCATCCAGCAAGATGAAATATGCAGAAAGCAGCTACAGTCTGAATCCTGGACAAAAAAAAAATGTCTACAAATAATTACAGACCTCTCTGATGAGCCCCAGACACAGTCAAACAGACTAAGGTTACAGTTCTATGCTAAAGCCAGTATTACTGCTGACATTTACAGCCCCAAAAGTTAAGAGCTCTGGAAAGGATGTGTGGCTGTAGCTGATTTCAAACTGTTGGGAATTACCTCAGCAATGTCATGACTCCGAAACTGGGCTCAGAATTTGCTTCACAGGAAGTTATTCACCAGGTTAAGGTGAGGTTCAGATCCTCATGTGGAGGTACCCCTGTACTGCAGGTCCTGAGGATAGCAAAGATAATGTTTAATTGTTTAACAGTACTTAGGAAATATTTTATAGTGCATTGGGAAGAAAACAGGGAGCTCCTCACAGCGTTGGGTACATAAGTTGCTTTTGAAAGCCTGCCCTCCTACAGACATCCTCTTCTGAAAACACCTCAGTGCTTTGGGTTCAGGAATTAACCTACATGGGCACTGCAGTGACAGAATTACTTCCTCAGCCCAGAGACTTCATTTACAGCCCTGCACTTGAGAATTTTGCCCCGTTGCAGTATTTCACAGAAACTCATTAAACAAGGTGTCTGTGAACCACTTGCTTTGTATCTAAAAATAAGTTCAGTGCCTTATTTCCACCATGGGATCAATCCAAGAGGGAGATGCTTTTCTTAAGGAATCCAAATGCACCATCATGAACACTGCATCTTTTTGCCTCAGAAACCATATGGACTCACAGAGCAAGTGAAAAGGCTGTGAGGTTTTTTTTTTCTCCCCTTGTCTTTCCCTTCCCTTTAGCTCTTAAGTCTGGGCATTGTAAAGGAGAGTTGAGCATTAAACTGCATCCACAAAGAGTTTATAGCAGTACCAGGTCTGTCCCCAATGCTTCTATTGAGTCAAAATAAGCTGACATAAGCTGGATGATAGGATGGCTGGTTCTGTGCTCTCAGAGCTTTTAAACCGCTGTTGAGCTCGAGCAGTGATCAGGCTGAACTTTAACAAAATAAAGCAGAGAAACCCACCAGAAAAAACTCTCTCTAGCTTTGGATGAGTGCAATTTATCACTGGCAAACTTGAGCCTTTCTTCTAGGTGCTCACTCTGTGCACTTTGTCTGCTCCCAGGATTTTCCATTGTGAAGATCAACATGAGTGTGATACTGCTCTGAGCCACAGTTCCCTTGGGAGGATCTATCAAGAAAAGCTGTTGCTTTCTCAGCTTCTGCAGAAAATTTGTTCCAAATATATATCCTATATAAAACACATTTTATTTTTTATTTTTTTTTTAATACACCTCCTTCTCTCCAAGTAAATGCAGCTTCTGTTGTAGCTCAGATGTAGAGCCTTGGATCTGAAGCAGGGATAATCATGACCAGACTTAGGACAGGATGACTCTGAGTGGGGCTTCTATTCCAATTTTTTTTCTTTTCCTTCATAGGTGTTATTTTAATCCTTTCCACAGGCATCACCTCCAGACAGCTTTTGAGCCATGCAGTTATCTGTGCAGGACATTTTAATTCTGTGTTTCCCTTGATATGCATGGTATTCATTAACAGCCTGACATCAATAGGATGTGTGAGCACAAAAATTTTTTCACTTGGACCCCGAGACTCCAGCATGGGCCTTTAATTGACATTGCAAGAATAGAAATTTGGGGTTTTTTCCAATTTCCTGCCTTCCTTGGAATAGAGGAGCAGAAGAGGAGTGGTTGTGCCTCAACACACATTGAGACAAAGTAAAACAGAGGAAGAAGCATTAGAATCAGATATTATTTAGGTTGGAAAGAACATTTAAGACCACTGAGTTCAGCTGTTAACCTGCCAAGGCCACTGTTAACTGGTTAAGTGCCAGAACAGAGGTCCAAATGAGTGGTTTAAACCTTCATCCTTGGAAATTTTCACCTTTCAACTGGACAAAGGCCTGAGTAACATTCTCTGGCTTTGAGTTTAATCCTTTTTTTGCACAGGGGGTTTCATAACAGGCCTTATATATTCCCTCAAAACCTAATTTTTGTATTTTCAGAACCCAGACTATACAAAATTGTGAACCAAAGGTGGGATTAAATATGTGCAAATTAAATCCACAAACACAGTCAACAGCTTCTTTAGACTTGTAGTTAACTCTGTAGACCATTCTTGCTCACTGGCCCCAGAAGAGATGGTCTGAGACACAGGACAGTGTCTGCAGGTGGTAGTGTCTGATTGTGGTGATATTTAACAGAAAAAAGGAGCTGATAGCTTTGATTTAGGGTTTGTGATTTTACATAACTGACAAGCCAGGCAGAGTCTGTGGATGGGTGTTTCCTATTGCAGTCAAATCAAAACAAATAATATGGTTAAAGCACCATGCAAACTGTTTGGGATATTGTCATATCATTACGTGACTTCTATTTCTGACAAACATTACTTACATTTCAAAGCACTATTTTCCCCCCAGCTTTCCATATGTCAGCTGCTATCAAAATACATTATTTAGAGTTAAGTGGTAAGCAAATTAAATTTTTTTTTCTTTTTTTCTAGTCTCAGATCTTCAAGTGCTCAAAGAAAATCCCAAACACTGCCATGTGTGTTAAATGTCCAGTTTTATCCATAACTCTAGGACCACTCTACCACCTGCAAAGATTGTCCAAGCACTAGAGGATTCCAGCCTCAGCCTTGCAGCAAATAACAAATCTGTACCTTTCCCAGGCACTGCTTCAGTCACTCAAAGCTCATCTAAAATAGACAGCTCAAGGCTGGGATAAAGATTCTCCCATTTCATATAAATGCTAAATATGACGGTCTCTTTGGAGGGATACCAAGCTGTTCTATGGTGTCAATATGTGGTGCTAAAAAGCTAAAAATAAGAAATCAGAAGGAACAATACAGACTCTTACACAAAGTGGCACTGTGGGAAAATTTGTCAGAGAAGCAATCTTCTGGGTGATTATTGAGGCCCTGTATCCGAAATGCCAAATTAAGCTCAGAAGGTACAGCCATGGAATGGTTTGGGTGGAAGGGACCTTAAAGCCATTCCACCCCCTGTCATGGACAGGGACACCTCCCACTATCCCAGGGTGCTCCAAGCTCCATCCAGCCTGGCCTTGGACACTTCTGGGGATGCAGGGGCAGCCACAGCTTCTCTGGGCACCCTGTGCCAGGGCCTGCCCACCCTCTCAGGGAAGAATTTTTCCCTAATATCCACTCCAAACCTCCTATCATTTTGAATCCATTTCCCTTTGTGCAATCAGTGCATGCCCTGTGAACAGTCTCTCTCCATTTTTATTGAAGTCTAGGCATTGGAAAGCTGCAGTGAGCTCACCCCAAAGCCTTTTCCTCTCCAGGCTGAAGAATTCCAGTTCCCCCAGCCTTTCCTCCCAGCAGAGCTGCTCCATCCCTCTGATCACCCTGCTGCCTCCTCTGGACTCTCTCCAGCAGCTCCAGGTCCTTCTGCCCTGCTCCCAGGGCTGGAGGCAGTTCTGAGGTGGGGTCTCACCTGAGCAGTGCAGAGGGGCAGAATTCCCCCTTTCCTGCTGGGGGATCAGCCCAGGACATGAAGGATTTCAGAGATGGGTTATGTCAGCTCTCACCCACCAGCACCTCCAAGTCCTTCTCCCAGGGCTGCTCCATCTGCTCATCCCCTGCCCTGGATGGCACAAATGACTGGTCTGAGAAGTTGTATGAGCACATAATCACATACAGCCTTTAAAGATTCATCAGAACTGCTCCTCAATGGCTGCTTAAAGCCAATCTCAGGTCATAAGGAGAAGGCATCCATCCAGTGTGTGTTTCCATTTCATCTGAAACCAAGTTCCAGGGAACTTGAGCAAACACATAAAGGAGAAAGTGCTGAAAGCATTGCAATATTAAAGAAAAAAACAAAACAAAACAAAACAAAACCTTTTTGCATTAGCTGAAAGGTTTTTTTTCTGGAGCTCTCTTGACCTATTATGGAAAATGGTTTCTGCCAGTTCAGGTGAGGGTATTGGGCACAGTGCTAGGGAAGAGAAATCACTCAGATTAATTAGCAATATAAATGCAGATTTCAACAGGTGAGTGACAAGCAATTGCTGAAGCTGGATGTACTTTCAGTCTTAAATTCTGATAGCGATGTGAGACTATGAGACAGCTATAGCATGTTAATGTAAAAAGCTACTCAAAAAAGTTAAGATGAAGGTTAAAACCTACTTTGAGCATGTACACTTCAGCTCCAAATTTATTGATGGATATGAATAGAAGAGCAGTTTACTCATACAATAGTTTTACACTCCCTGATCTCATGTGTAGGGAAAAGCATTAGCTCCTACCTCATGCTAATAGATTGCTGGCAAACAAGAACAAAGCAAAAGATGATCTACGTTGCTGAGAGACTCAGAGTTTGATACCAGTGGGAAATTTATTTCAGACAGGTTTACACCATGTAGTGAATAAAGCACTGAGTTTGCAAGATTGTGTATATGCGAGCTCACTAGGAAAGTTTGGCCAACAAATCAGCTGTAACCTTGGGTTTGTCACCAGCCTCCCATCCATTATCCATTCCTTCCCCCTCTGCAGTAGCACTTACATCGCATATTATGTCTCCTCTTTTCTCCAAGAGATAACCCAGATCCCTCCAGTTTTCTTCAGAGGCAACATTTCTTGATTTCTTATCACACTTCCTGCTTTCCTCTTCAGTTGATCCATATTAGAGTTGATTATTTATACCTAAATGTAGAATTTTGAACCTAAGTATGGTTTTTTTTTCCCTTTTTTTCTTAAGACTTTGGAACAATTAAATCCAGGTTAAAAATAACTGATTCAGTCTTCTGAACAAATTATCACTGTGCCAATATTAATGGTGTATGTTTATTCACATGGGTGATCAATGAAGCTTCAACACAAACTGTTTTCTGGCCTTGTACTTTCTATGGTCTAAAATACACGATATTTTTTTCAGAAATGACTTCTCCCCTCCAAAAATTTGACATTATCTGTGTAGGCTTTATATTTACCCTTATCCTATTGCACTGATCCAGCCAAACGGAGGCGTCTGAGCGGCCTGATATCAGAAACAAAATCCAGGCAGAAAAAGGCTGTTAATTCACAGGGCTTTTCTTGGATCTCCAGATTTTCAATACAGTTACAGCTGACCTTGAAACTTTGGATTTGTGGCCGAGGAGATAATGGCAGAAGTGCTGATAGACTAAGTAGTGTTTTGGGATATGAATCTGGAGTTTACTCCCACTAGCAGTATATCATTCTGCAGCTGAGGTATTACTTATCCTGGTACTCTTACCTCTGGCAGCACTAGGAGTAGTTATCTTCCCTCCATATCATTAAGGGAGAAAAATCCTGTGGAGTGGCAGGAAACAATTTATGCTTTGGAACAAGGAAAAAAAAAATATAGAAGGGATGAGAAGGTAACACAGCTTGTGTGCAAGCCATAAGGTGTGTGGCAGTGAGAAAGGATGAGCCTCAAAGAGAGTGGAAACAAGAATGCACTTACTTTACTACTACAAGAGATTAAAACAATCCTAAAATCCTTCAATAGGGTATATATGTGTGTTTGTGAAATCCCACACAAACACACCCAAGTCCTTAGGATACCTTTTTTAAAATGTCAAAGTATTTCAAGAATACTGATTACCTCACACATTTTCTCAAATAAAGGGTAAAACAAATACTTAAGTTTTTACTGTATGATTTTAGTGGTTTTAGTGGCAGCTGGTGTGCTCAAGATCTTTACAAAAAACACCACTAACCCTTATCAAAATCTAAATTACTGCTTACATTGAATCCCAATGATCAGTTTCCTGGATGTAAAGGGAAGATTTATTCAAATGATGCTAAAAAATTGAAAGAATCCTTGAAGTAAAGTGTTATTCAAATGATGCTAAATAATCCAAAGGATCCTCTAGGAAAAGGGACTGATGATGTTGAGAGATCTGAACAGAGGCACAAATCTTCAAAATTCAGCTTAGAGCAAATTGCAGTGGCTCTGGTCATAGTCCAGATTACTGCAGTTGTTCAATATTAATCTTTTCTGTTGTGTTATGTCTGATGCTTGTTTGAAGAAACAAGATTGGAAAATGAATTTGATAAAAATGGACCAGGACACAGGAAATAAATTGAAACTTTGGACATCAAAATCACCAGGCAGGACAATTCTAAAGCAGCCAATTTTCACACAGACCTTGGTGATTCAAGAGAACATCCTCTTCATCAATTAGCCTGTCTGACACACAGCCAAAGACATGTTTTGGACTTATAGACATTCTAAGAATGATTTGTAAATATTTTGCTGCCAATGTTTATTTTAAAACCTATAATATAATCTAAATATAGAGGAGGAAAGAATCAGGAATCTTTAAAATACTTCTTAAAATGAGGTATGGGAAAAGAGTTGGTCTCAAATTCAGGGTCAGTTGGTCTCAAGTTGTCCAAGTAGATCTTTATGCTCTGCTGCTGGTGACAGCCTGCCCCTGCTCATGAGTGAGGATCAAATCATCCACCCCAAACAGACAGAGAGGGGGAATGGAGGAGAACACAAAGTCTCACAGTCCCCACAAGTGACTTGGCTTGTGGAAGAATCCTGAAAATAATTGCAGCAGTGATGAGCAAGTGACATTAATATGAATCTGAGTTTTCTGTTTCAGTCTGGGGAGAGGGAAAGCACTCAGGAGAGCTGCAAGGGACTGGGTGCTGCTGGGCAGATGCTCAGCCACCAGAGCTATCAAAGAGGTGTGTAACTTTGCCCACTTTCACATTTAGAGAGTGCCTTTTCCAGCTCATCCCTTGGCATCATTAACATAATTAATAATTGCTAGAAGTTGCCTGCTCTGCCCATGCTGGGAGCAGCAATTTCCTAGGTAGCTGCAGGTCCCTTGTATCACATGTAATGGAGGGGTGAGGATGGAGAGTGAGGAACGTGCAGCCTTCTTTCACACACGTAATGTTATTGTACTCATGCTGCATTACCTTCTCCAGTCATTTTCCTGGCTAAATCTAGGAAAACTGAATTCTGCCCCATCCCTGCACATTCTTTCTGTTCCTGTGGACAAATAAGGTTTCAGACACATCAAAGCACCAATATTAACTATGTAGTCCCAAAGCCAATTGGATAAGATTGCTGGAGGTAGAATTACAGAACATCCTGAGTTGGAAGGACCAACAAGGATCATCAAAGTCCAGTTCCTGGCCCTGCACAGGATCACACCAAGAGGCCCACCCTGTGCAGATAATATTCTGCCCTCACAAAACAGCTGCTTTGCCAGTGAACTGGCTGGTTAGTCAGGACCCAAATGCTCCAGGTTTTACTTTTTGATTTACAGAGTGGCCTTGGGCAGTTTCTTTCCACTTACCCAAACTTCCCATTCCCCCTGTACAAAGGACGTGCAAGTGATCTGCTTCTACAAAATGATGCAAGAGATTAAGATATTCTTTAACTTTGGAAGCCACTTAACTGATTCTTATCTCCTCAGGCAAACAATCTTTTGCTGTTAAGAAAAACAATAACCTGGAAAGGCACCAACAAAGAGCAGAATATTAGTGTGGAACAAAGATTGCCCTTATGTTCTTCCAAGACTGTTAGAAGTAGTACTCTGCCAGCTAAAGAACACAAATTAATGTCTAAAGAACACAAATTAATGACAATAATGTCTTGCCTGTACTTTCAAGGAGATCAAACATTTTGTGCTTGCAGATGATGCACTTTTTTATGGAGAATTATAAAATACTTTGGGATGGAAGAGGCTTTAAAAACCATCCGGCCCAACCGACCTGGGAAAAACAGGGAGAGAGGTGGGGTGTCCTAGAGAAGAGGGTCCACAATAATTATTGATTACTATTTAAATCCCATTTCCCTTTGAAGGGGACAGCATTCCAGCTGAACCCTGCTGGAGAAGGTGCCTGCCACAGTCTGAATCTCAGCTTTCTCCTGAGATCAGCTCCACACCTCCTGTATAACTCCCTGCCTGTTATTCCATGCTGTGCTCTCCTGCCCAACCCTGCAGCTCTGGACTGTAAAAGTGCCACGATTTGCAGCTGACAGGGAAGATGGCAACACTCAGGAAATAAATTCTGAGCCCTCTGATATCAACAGGCACCTTCAATCACACGGGGAGAGCAGAGCATCCCCAGCACAGCTCTCCTGACCTCACACACTCCCCCGGCTTCCAATGGCCTCGAACAAGGCAGGAGCAGTTTAGTGACATCAGGAATAATTACTAGTTTGGGTGGAAAAATCTGCATTGCATTATTATTTATCAGTTGGATATTTTCTCTCTTTTAAACCTGTGACTGTCACTGCTGATGTTCTGGGAAGGGGGCAGAGTAATCTGAACTCCACCTAATGAACCTGTGCTAATGAATAAAAGAAATGGTCTGTGCTGCGGTCTTTTAAATTTAAGTTCTTAATTTATTTTTTTTCTGATAATGGAAATGGTATTAAAACAGTCTCTTTGTACTGAGAAAATGGAATTCATAGCTATAATCAGAATTTTATTCTTATTGGTGAGCTAGAAAGAGAACACAGTGTATAATTTCATATTGTTGGTGCGCTTCCACGTTCACTACTTATTTATTTCCCAAGAGCCTAAAACATTTTTACTTTCATCAGTAAAAAAGCAGAAATTTCCCATAATATCTTTCAGGTCATACAATGTCTATATTGAGGCTATCACGTGCTGTTTTTTCATCTGTGGTGGTTTTGTTTCTTTTGGAGGGGTGGAGGGTGTGAAGAGGGAGAAGGAACAGCATTTGAGAAAGAATTGTGTAACTGAGACTACATCCTCAAGTTCACAGTCAGAAACTCCCAGGCAACAAATTCTGCATCCAAGACACTCCATTTTAAATGAAGAGTTAATCACTGGGTTTATTTTAAAAGGAGGAAAAAAAGAAAGGGTGCAGAGATTAAAAAAACAACAACAACAAACAAAAGACAATTATTCCAACTTCAGTAATTAAATATTGAACCATGCTATGATTTAATGTATCCTCCTTCCTTTAGGATTTAATTTTACTTTCTTTAGGATTTAATTTTACTTCCTTTAGGATTTACTTTCCTCCTTCAGCCTGGTCATGTGCTCCTGACAGGATTTCTGTGAAAACTGGTACATAATCATCATCAGTTTATCTTCATCTGTCAAAAACCATACAAGTCTGATCCACACCACGAGTGCCCTTCCTGTGGCTCTGTGTACACAGCTGACAGTTGTCACATTCTGGAGCTTTAGGCAGCATAAAGGCTTCACTGATGCTGTGTCTAATGGATTCACACACCTCTGCATTCCTGTTAATATTTACTGCTAATTATTGTTGCCAACCCGGAGCAAATAAACCAAGTGTGAGGATTTGTTTGGGTTTCTGAGTGAGGCTAACATTTCACAGCAGTATCTTCCAGCTGCAATACATCCCATGAAGTTTTATCAGACTTCTGCCACACAGCATAAAGGAAATAAATGCTAAAGGCAGCAAAAATATAGGTCCTTACTGTTCTTCAAAGAAATGGCTCTGTGATCACATTGTAGCACAGAATGTAACTTTGTATTTCAAATATTTTTTGTTCCTGTCTGTGTATGAGTGCATTGATAAGATAATGAAACATAGAAATAAGATATTACTGAACAGCTTTCCTGTGTGCAGCTATGCTAGTTGAAAAAAAAAAAATCAGCAGCAGGAATAAAACAGCCAAAAATCAAAGTTTAGGAATGCTTAGGAAGATTATTGCATTACATCTAGTGCAGAGGAGATACAGATCTTAAACATATTCCAATTCTATTCAGGCTTCAGAATAGTTTGGAATGATCTGTGCTTGACAATTTTATTGAGAGCTCACATTTAATATCCTAAATAACAGGGATTCTGAGAAACATAAAATCCCAAACAACCCATTGTCATTTCCCTGGGCTGACTCAGCTCTACCTAACTCAGGTTTGGTTAGAGCCACCTGTCAGGGAAAACAGGGAAAACAGGATGGAAATAGTGCAGCATCCTCCAGCAGGTCCCTGTCATGCCTGGCAGTCAGGGAGCACAGCCCTGCACCACAGCAGATCCTGATGGACAGCTTTGGATCACAGCATTCCATCACTGCACACTGCCTGACACCAGATGCTGTGCAGGGTTAGAGGAGGATGTGGACATTTCCAGGAGGTGATAGGGGTCAAAGATACAGCCAATCACTTAAAGCAAGCTCAAGGGAAGTTAAACAAGTCAAGCCAATTTTTAAGAGCAAACAAAACAAGGTATGACTAAGGGGATTGGTTTTAAAATGAAAGAGGGAGGATTTAGATTGGATATTAGAAATAAATTATTTATTTTGAAGGTAGTAAGGCCCTGACACAGGGAGCCCAGAGAAGCTGTGGCTGCCCCTGGATCCCTGGAAGTGCCCAAGGTCAGGCTGGATGGGGCTTGGAGCAACCTGGGATAGTGGAAGGCATCTCTGCCCATGGGGAAGATGGTCTTTAAGATCCTTCCCAAGCTCAGCAATTCTGTGACTCTAGGATATTATCATCTTGAATCATTCATATTATCAAATATTTCCTGCCAAATTCAATGAAGTTTCACTGCTTCATTACTTATACTTTTATTACACTTCCACTCAATTAGCTTTTCCCTTTAGATCTCATTTTGCCCCACTTTAGCCCCCAAATCCTGCAGAAATTGTCATGTGGTTAATGGCTGATATGCCTGCAGCTGGAAGATGTGATGTCAAATACATGTTATGGATCCTCATACAAATCCACCTACCAGCTCACCTTAGAAACAGTTCAAGAGGAAATTTCACTTGCATTAAGTTTATGGATGTAAGATTGGCTGTTGAATGCATTACTGCAGTAGAAAAACAAATGATCACAAGAGAACAATGATTTTTTTTCCTCTCTCCATAAGGAGCACTGCCGAAATCCATTCCTGCTGAAGTACATCTTATCCTGAGAGGTTCAGAAATAGCAGGTTTTATTCTTGACACTTAGCGGTGGCAGAATGGTTAGTGTTTAGATTTCATCCTTCCAGCAAGGTCATTTCCCCTGGTGAATCAGCACTTTGGCATCTCATTTTCTTTCTAAAATGGGGGAAACAATGCCTAGCTTAGCAGGAGCACATGGACACAAATTTTTGGAGACGAGAGACAAGAAAAGGGTCAGACAACATCCTTTGTGCCAAGGAAATGATTACACTGACTGGTTGTTTTATTTAGATGTAGTGCAGACAGCTTGCAGTGGGTCCATTAGAACTGCCTTGCTCTTAATTACATTGACTTTTAAAAGCTTTGATTAATTATGATAGAGAGCAAAGGTTTCCAGCAGAGAGATGACTGTATCAGAAAACAGCTCCTGATGCTGACCAGATCAGGTCAGTGTTTGAAGCATTTTATGTCCTGTAATAAACTGGACACAAAGCTGTCACTAGAAGGATTGTAGATGTTAAGAAATATTTATATTGCTCAAAGAGATCTATGATTACAGAAGACTAGCAATTGCTTTATTTATTGGAACTGCTGGAACCAAATGAAAGGAAAGAGAAAAATAACAGTTTGGGGTTTTTTTGAAAACAAATCAGGATATGTATTGTTGAGATGGAAACTTTTTTGCCCTAATGGAACTAAAAAAAATACTTAATTTTTTTTAAATTTTGTAAAATTCATTCACCATGTGAACCACAAGGTCTTGAGAGCCTGTGTAAACAGAGTCAGATGCTTTGCATCTCTCCTCCTCATTTCCATCCAAACCCTCAGTGGCTTTCTCAGGTTGGAGCAGGAATTTTCTGATATCTATGGCACTATTATGAAAAATGATGTGCTTGCCTGAGTTGCATAAGGAACAAATTTGCATTCAATTCCCCAAAGAGCCGTGGAAAGTTTACATGTCCTTGAAAGCATCACTTAAAGTGGGATTCATTGAAAACTAACTGATAGTTGAGCTTTTCAATGGCTCTGGGAAGGCAGCAGAGGGAAATTGAATTGCCCTGTGCCAGTGCTGCTGTCTCACCAGGAGCTCTGGATGGAAGCTGCGTGACAAGGTTAGAGCAGGTGCAGAAAGCTACGGGACACAGGTCTCTGCCTCACTTTCTCCTCCTTTAATTTAGTAGTGGCAGCAATTCCCAGGGCTACTCTATCAGGGCATGTTCATTAACATTTCAAGCCCTGCTACTAATGACAAGTATAGGTGAAAGATTTAAGAGAGTGAGACTCTGCTTCTGGACTGATTTTGCAGTGCTGATATTTGTGGTTTTTTAAGTCTTATTGTTGCAGATATTCCCACCTTCCCTGAGTTTAAAGTTTTCTTTAAACCCCTGACAATTTCTGGCATTGTTTTTCTTCTTTACATTTATATCCCTCTTATTTTTATTTTTTTTTTCTCACTACCATGATTATTTTTCCTTTTGAAAGCCTCCTGGAAATATAGATCCTACTTTTTTTCTGATACTCAAACTATGGATATTTTTTATTATATTTAGTTTTTAGCATTACTATTTGAGTTAGAACCTACTGTAACATGCAGAATTGGTTTCAGAATTGAAATTTAAGACTATTTGAATGAACTTTATATAATATTTTTCTTTGTCACCTATGCTGTTATCCCACCAGCCTTCAGACTAAAGCTTAGAGAGAATGGATTATAGTACTGATATCATAGCTCCTAGATAATTCTGCTTGAATTTCAAGATCTGATTAAATCTAAACTACTCCTCAGCTTCAAAAATACTGGTGGGAAGTGTGTAACAAACAGTCAGGAAAGAAGATATAATCAAATGAAATTAAATTGAAAAAAAAATTCATAGATGAAGTGACTACAGCCAAATGTACTGAGATGAAATGAGGTGCAGTGAAAAGGACAGCAACTTGCCAAAATGATCGCATTGAAATCCCAAAATCAGGAAAGAAAGGTAAAGAAAGAGACAGGAGAAGAAACAGAAGGAATTAATTGCTAGAAAAGAAAGAGAGAAAATTCTGTAACAAAGTGAAAACAAGAAAAGTGAATGAAGGTGATGACATGAAATGCACAGAAATTGACCAATCTTCATTCAATTGATCTTCCTTGAAATCATAAAATTTCATTGAATTTCCTGAAAGGAAGAATTTGAAATCAGAGAACCAAGTGGAACAAACACTCTGGAAGGATATATATGACAAAATCAAATGCAATTGAAAGAAAAAAAAAAAAAAATTCTAAATGGAACGACTTTGCCAAAATGTACTGAGATGAAATGAGGTGCAGTGAGAAGAGGTCAGCTGGGGATGAGAGCAGCATCTCAGGAGAGCATGCATCAGCAGTCCCAGGGGTCAGGCAATATAACACAAGAGACACAGAGAAAATTTGAGAGTCACCTCATGATGTATTGCTTTCCTTACTGCCTGCAGAGTGGGGCTCTGTCACAAACACTACACTGATATATTGATGCTTTAGCTTCCCCACCCACCCTACCAACTCCCCTTTTCAGATCTGACATGACTCTAGGTACAAAATACACTTTTTTCTAAACTAATCCTGGTCACTGGGATGTTCCTTCTGACTTTACTGTGAGGTGAGGTTACCACTAAGAGTTCAAGCTCAGAAATTCAGGTAATTGCCCTCACTGGATGTTAGGTCCAAGCAGTCATGGGGCATTTCAGAAAAATTTCTGAAATTTCATTTCAGAAAAATGAAACATAAATGGTTTCTTGGTGGGAACCATACCTTTAAGACCTTTCAAGATGTAGCCCTCAGAGAAGGCGTCCAAACATCAATTTCCCACACGTACTGGGGCAACAAAACTTAGGGCAGCACCATGAGCGTATATGTGCACATCCTGTGTGTTATCCAAGGGCTGATTACAGGGAATTAAGGACCCCTGGCAGCCACAGTATGGGCAATCAAAGTGGGAAGCACCAAGAAAAAAAAATCTCACTCTAATAATCACCACTTGGAAAACCGTATTTCCTGCTTCAAGCCCCACACAAAGCATTAACCAGAAACCTGATGTTATATTTACTGCACAGAAACACCTGTATGGAGAGTGAACCTCAGGGAAGTGCACACAGCAAGTTAGAGTAACTTGAGCATGTTCAAGGACATCTGAGTAAAAGAAGAACTCAAACTTTTCTGCAATTAGACCTTCCCCTCACTGCACAATAAAGCATTTTCTGAAAATTAGGAGGTCCAACCTCTCATCTACTGTCTTAATTATAGGGAAAAAAATTACAGCTTAACTGCAAATATCAAAATTCATTTCAACAACAAGTTCAATTTAAAAAAATATTAAAGTTTAATTATATATATTTGATTTAATAGTTGAATAACAAAACCTTCCTCTCTCCTGTTTTTCCTTTGCCAGCATAGCACCCACCATCTCTCCTTCTCCACCCCTTCCTTTCACCAGGGGAGAGAATAGGAAAATTTTAATTTTCTTTTTTTTTTCAAGCTAAATGCCCAGTACTTATTTTCTCCTGACTATAACATGCTTGTTGCATGCGTTATGTGCATATAATCTATTGCACAAAACATAAGTTATGTGCAATAGATTAAACCTGTTGTAATAAACCAGCTTTCTACACTTTGGACAAATCTGTGCAGTCTCTCCTGCCTTCTCCCCACAGGGTGATAGGTTCACATCAGAGAATAAAAATCAAAGCACTGAAGGATGTAAGGTCCTCAGAGCAACCAAGTCAGAAATTCCCAGTGATTATGGAAAGGGCAGACAGATCCTGATGGCAATAATCCTTAAATTACTGCCTTAATTAAATATTTAGTGTCCTTACTCAGAGATGAGAGTATGTATTTCACACAGAGCTGTGCTGCAGTTGTAGCATAGGAGTCTCCCCTGGCTTCCTGGGTTGTGGGCAGCTTCATTCCCTCTCCTCCCCAGAGTTAGGGTTTGGTTTATGTCTCTGTCCCCAAAATCTCTCCCCCCTCACTGGAGCGAGTCCAGAGGAACCCACCAAGGGCATCAGAGGGATGGAGCAGCTCTGCTGTGAGGAAAGGCTGAGAGAATTGGGGTTGTTCAGCCTGGAGAAGTTCCAGGGTGACCTCATTGTGGCCTCTCAGTGCAGGAAGGGAACCCACAGGAAAGATGGGGAGAGACTTTACAAGGGCCTGGAGTTCCAGAACAATAGGTAATGGATAAAAACTGAAAGAGTTAGATTGGATTTAAGGAAAGAATTGTTCCCTGTGAGGGTGGGCAGGCCCTGGCACAGGGTGCCCAGAGAAGCTGTGGCTGCCCCTGGATCCCTGGGAGTGTCCAAGGCCAGGCTGGATGGGGCTTGGAGAAACCTGGGACAGTGGAAGGTGTCCCTGCCATGGCAGGGGGTGGAACTGGGTGATCCTTAAGGTCCCTTCCAACCCAAACCATTCCATGATTCTACGATCCTTAACCCACTTTTCTACATTTCAAGAGCAAATCAAACCTTAACACTCTGGAATTCTTTTTCCTTTTCTATGAAGTTTCTTTGGTGACTTTTTGTCCTCATCCCATCTGTCTTGAGCCTCTCTCTTGCTAACTTTGTGACAATTCTTTAAAAACTTATGTCCCCATCAATACCTCCCTTCACTTTGTAACCGCTGTAATAAAGACTGCAAAAATGACCGGGGTCCAGAGGGCAAATTCACACCAACAGCTCCTTGTGGTTCATTGGAAAGACATAAATAAACCAAATAAAAGATGGACTCTGCTGAGATAGGGAAAAACTGCCTTGTCCTCTGAGATTCAAACATTTGGTAACATTTGTTTTATTTTTATATATTCCTATAATTAATAATCAAATTAGGCAAAAGGAAGATCATTTTGCTTTGGATTTGCACAGGTATTAGCTCAGTGAAGTCTGGAATTGATCTCCCTCTGTACAAATGCTGATTACAGTCTTTCCTCTCTAGAAGTAATTTATTTATATTTTTCTAAATGACCATTAGTGAACCATTATTTAACTTATGAAAAAAAAAAAAAAGACTGACAAATTTTTATTCTGCTAATGAAGACAGGGAGGTTCAGATCTTTCTATTTTGTATCTCACAGCCCCACTGCAATCCACCAGAGAGTAGGTGTAATACCTCATGAAAATTTATTTGCATTCCAGCAGGTGTATCCATGCCATGTAATCTGAGAAAAGAGGGAAAATAGAAAAAAAATATTAAACAGGAGTGCAGCAGGGGTGAGGCCTCTAGCAGCTCTAAGAACCTGGGGTACACTGCATCTTAGAACTACTTAAGGTTTTCAAGTGCTAATGAAATTTCCCTGGTAGAATTCATTCTTTTCAACTGGCAGGGATCAGGGAAATTTTCATAAAAGTTTCTTCCTTGTGTTGTTTATAGCTACTTTTAGATCTTTCACATGGCTTTCAAATTTCAGGAAGAAGGTGGAGGGTAAACAAATATTTTTAAACTAGGTGTGATTTTTTTTTCCTTTTTTCTTTAGTCAGCTTTGTTAAATATATTCACTACATAATCTTGAAAGTAAAAAGAAAAAAAAAGAAAAAAGAAAAAAAAAAAGAAAAAAAAAATCGATCTTGTTAATTCTGCTGAAATATATCAAACTTGGAGGGGTTTGAAAACACCCAGCAGGGCAAAAACATAAAAAAGAATTTTATAGCATTTGTGATATGATAAAATCTAAATTCACAAATTTGTTTTTCAGCTTGTATCACAGTGGATTTTTTTTTTTAAAAGTTCTTTTAAAGTAATTCACATCACGATCAGTGTCTTGACTTGTACCATCTTTGAACTCATGCAACGTAAGGAATGGCAGCTTCAGATCTCAGCTCCTGTTTTACCAGTCATGCTGCACACATTGCTTTGATCTCAACCAAATTTAGCTGACCTTTCCAGCAAAACCAGGACAGAACCCATCCCATTGCATGAAAATTTTAGTCTTCTCAGCCTAATTAAGGAAGAGGCAGAGAAAATCAACCTCTTGAAGGAATATTTGGATAAATAATGACACCAAAGGCTCAGTAGAAATTATTGGGCTGTAGACAGTCTTTTTCTTAGTAGCTCCCTCTCTACAGTTAAATAAATTAAATATTTAATTATTTTTTTTGGATATTGAGGGAAGAATTTTGTCACTACTGAATTTCTTTTATGGCGTCGTGTTCTTACCTACAAAGCACCCTCATATCTTTGTTTCTGTAATTGAACTTTCCTCTAAAGTTCATTGCCTTCCAATTTTTTCCCTTCTATTGGTGTGAATTTACTTCAGAAATTCTCCTCAGCTCTTCCACTCTCCTTTCCGCATTGGAAAGAAGCTTATTCTCCTCTTTTGTGGTTACTTTCTTGCCTTCTGGGACTCCTTTCAAAACTTGTCTCCATAGATGCAGCATGAAGAGAACTCAGCTTTAGTTTCTTTCCATCGGAAAAAAAACCCAAAAAACAACCCCAAAACCAAAGAACCAAAACTCCCTGCATTGACTCCTTATCAAAAGTCACTGTGAAAACATAGCTGGAGATTCACACAGCCTGACTCCATCTTTCTCAGGACAGCCCACTGCAGATGGGCTTTAGCCCAAACGACACAAATCTGCTCATGAAAAACCTTTGTCCCCATCACCAGGTTTAACTCCACGAGCCCTACACTTTTCTCACCCATGGGAGCTCCCATTTCACTTTCAGACCATGATCTCAAAAGAATTTAATGAAAACATTGGGAGACTTGTTGTCAGCATTCTCATTCCCCTGTAAATTACCAGCTTTGGAGAGCAATGTGGGACCTTGACACTGATCCTTCTCTCCCTTCAAATTGTCAAGTTTAACTTGGTGGAATTGCATTAGAGGGGAGCCAATAATGGTCCTAACTCAATAAAGCACATTATTTGTTTACTTTTAATCTGGTGGCAGTCCCATTGAAGTTAGCCAGCCTTGAGTATATTCCAGAATAGCAATGTGGTTTGAGTGAGGATTGGAATATAAAGGTGTTCAGCCTGAATACTTCCCCTCTAATCTAATACTGAAGCATATGTTTATAATTTAGGAGCTATAGGACAGAAAGAGAAATACTTGGCATGAATAACTTCACTGATATGCCTGTTATGGAGGGCTTTTTTAAAAATGGAGAATCATACAAAATGGCCAAATTCCCAGGCACTGTCAAAGGGGGAGCAGTGAAAAGGTAGATTCCAAGATCATTTGTAGATAGTCACACTGGATTTGGGCTGTTGATCATACACACAAATAGATCTCCCTTTAGCAGGACTGAAATGGTTTATTCAGTACCTGCCCTTTGATCCCCCCTCTCCCCTGCTCTCAGGTGCAAATAAATCTCTCAGCTGACTCCCAGACCCCACAGAAACTCCTGCATTTGGCTTTGGTCTTTCTGACCAGTTGTCAACCTGCAGATCCCCTGGTCTCTCTAGAATCTGACCAAAAGTAATAGCCTGAAGAAAATCTCAGTCTTCATTAGTTATTCCTGGTCAGTCTTAAATTCCTTTAACTTCAGGCCAAAATTAAGGGACAATTATTATCAAACTAAGACCCCACAGACAGGATCTTCCACCCCTAGGCTGGTTGGTCTGTCTTGAAAAACAAGACTCGTGGTAATCCCATAAAATCTTCAAATCACATGAAGAACTTAATTTTAAACCTTCTCAACTAAATACAGCTGTCTGGCTTATCTCTGTAACTACTCAGATTATAATAAATTGATATGGATGTCCAAATAATGGGGTGTAATGAAGAGGAGCTTATAATGATGTAAAAACTGTTACATTTTGACTGAATACAGTCTCAAGACAGATTACCAAATTAAAAGAAAAATATTTTGATTGTATTCTATGTGATCAAGATTTTGTCTGCTTTGGAAATGGCAAGCAGTTAAACTATATCACTGAAAGATAATTTGTGGAGGAACTCTGAAATAATATGCACACTAAACCCCCAAAAGCCTTCAAAGAAGATGAAAGATTTTTTCAGGTCTGTTTTTGAAGCAGAGAAAACAAGAATATATTTATACAGCTGATGGAAAAAGGTGTGATGGTTTAGAAGTTAAAATCACATTTCTTTTTGAATATCAAGTGTTTAAAAGCACAACTGAGTCTTTACCATAGCAGAAGTTTTAATTTCCTTTAGGATAAGCGGAGGATAGGTTGGGCTTGGCCTTACAGTTTTAAAACAGATTAAGCTCTCTGCATCTCAGCAGAGTTGCTCTATGGCTTTTCAGTCCTGTGTCTTAATTCCCTGTTTCTAAAATCAGGGGGATGGCTTTTTTCTGCCTCTGAGGATTTCTGGGAGGATCAATACATTAAGGATGGGAGGCATTCAGGTATGGAAGTGATGTGAACTGTACCTCTCCGAGATGGATGGCTGCTGAATGGAAGCCAAACCCTCAGTTTTCAGAATCTCTGAGAGATTTATTATTCTGGTCCTTACACATTGGAGTGCTGCAGAAAGAAAATGTGACCTTGAGATTCTGTGTCTCCTGTTATGATTGCCTCAGTGCCCAGTAAAAAAAAAAACCTGTAGATTGACCCAAATCTGCTCAATTTTCTGCTTCATTTTGGGGTCCCATTAAGTGACCATGCCCCTGCACTGTCCAATATCCTCTGGCACTCCTGGTAAAAAGGAAAGGAAAAGTGTCATTTTCTTAATGGAGTCTTGGACCTTGCCCTGACGTGATGGCTGAGACTGGAACCTCAAGAGCAATCTGGTGATACTCCAAGTCTGTAAAAGACTGACAATCCCATCCAGGAGGGAACTGTGTCACTTACACATTAAAGTGTCACTCCTCATATACCAGTGATTGTCTTAAACCTTTGCCTCTCAGTTCCTTAAAAGACACACAAAAAAACACTATTCAAGAGAAATTCTTTCTTTTCTTCCATTCCACCTGCCTGATCCATCAAGATATTCCAGCAAAGAGCACTGCAAAAGCAGACAAATGGAACAAACTTGTGACAAAATGG
This sequence comes from Parus major, assembly GCF_001522545.3. Lineage (NCBI taxonomy): Eukaryota > Metazoa > Chordata > Aves > Passeriformes > Paridae > Parus > Parus major. The sequence continues at coordinate 64,905,784 of NC_031771.1, forward strand.
AGATGGATATGGTCCTTCTTGGTTTAGCTTTTTCATTGCATTTCAAAATGTTAAAGCAAGTTTACCAATACAACCCTTCAAATCCAAAACATATCTGATGCAAGATAAAATCATCAGGAAAATCCTTTTAGAATTGGAGAACTATTGTAGCTGAGTAAGGATTCAGAAAGCAGAATTCAGATCAGTGTTTCCTAAACAGGTAAAGTGGAGGTGGGGATGCAAAAATCCATACTTGGAAATCAAGAAATATGGTAAGAAGCAGCAAGCAAGAACAAATCAGCAAGGGCAAGGTGCTAGAAGTCCAGGTTTTATTCTAGTCATTTTAACATGAAGAGGGATTAGGAAGTGTTATTACTTCCCCTCTGTTCATTCACAGAACATGGCTAAAATAGGAGAGAGGATTATTTTTTTGCTCTGAATGAACAGAAGCTATGGAAACTAAGTACAAGTAGGGTATAGCATTCATTTTGGTCCTAATTAAACACTTTCCAATCTCATACTGAGGGCAAAGTTCATCTGGTGTGACAGAAATACTGCCAGACAAAAGAGAAAAGGAAGGAGCCTAAATGGCTGAAACCTCAGCTAATAGAGCAGGAGTGGTTATGAGATTCATGTTCTTCATACAACAGCAAAGATTTTCAGTGTTTATTGATTCACTTGACCAAGAATTATGTTACACATATAACAAGATGTCAGGGAAAGCAGCACATTATTTCCTGATATTCATGCATAAGCACTCCAAAACAAAGCCTTAATATAAGATAACTTAAGCACTAAAATAATAAAGAAAATATTTTATAGTCAGGACTAGCCAGTTTGACCACTAGAGAATTTATATAACAAAAACATATAAATCTCAACAAAGAATTACCAAGGTCACAAGAATCAGACAGTGGACTCCAGTGTACACTATATTTTCTAATTATATAAGTTCATGTTAATTCCCTTCTCTTTCTTTCCACAGAGAGGAGAGTGCTCAATTTCTCAATTTCCTCCTGCATTCTTCAGTGCTTATTGCTATAGTAACCAAATGTTTCAAAAACATTAATTAATTTTCAAAATATCTCTGTGGAAAATTAGATCCATCTGGACAAATGTTTTAAGGGGGCCCTTCTTGAGCAGGTGGTTGGACCAGATGATCTCCAGAGGTCTCTTCCAACCTCAGTCATTCTGAGATTTTGTGAAAAATAACATTGTCCTCATTTTAGTGAAAGGGAACAGAGGTAGAGGGTGATCAAGACTGCTTTTTTTGCATCTCCCTTTCAAAACACATTTGTATAATATTTTAGGCATATTTGCATTTTTCTCTTCAAAGAAAAGCTCTTTCCATCTTTAGTTTAGTGTTTTTGCAGATGAGATACAGAGTTTTCCTTGAGTATCAAAGAACTGACAGTCTCAGGACTGAACCAGTGCTTTAGGATCAATCAGTCCCAGATCTTTTCTTTCTCTCTCCTGCTTTCTTGCTATCCTTTTTCTTGCTATCCTATATTCTTGCTATCAGGATGTGCATCCTAATCAGATGATCTCCAAACCTCAAGCTATAATCCTATCAATCTGCTTTCACAATGTAGTTTTCCCTAAATTAGCATGTCTACATTTGTGTTTAGTGTAGGGAGGAAAGGCAGACACCTCCATGGCTGTCCTTCCTTCTCCAAAACCTATCACAAAAAAATTCAACTCAGAGAAGTCAACAAGAATATAAAACTTCACCTCAAAACCAGACTGAATCTTGTAAAGTTATAAAAAATACCTGGACAGACAGATTTACGACAAGGAGAGTCAGGAAACAACATTATTGAGTCTGATGCAGACAGAAGGACTTTAATTCATCAGGCATTTAACTACAGCAGTCTTTTCCCCAGTTAGGTTTAGATAACTCTAAATTAGGATGGGATTTTGTAGCAGCTGAGCTTTGAAGGTAAAAACAGGCTTCAGGGTATGAGTTCTTCCCTAAAGCTTGGATTCTCTACGTGGAATTTTAGGGGCTTTAGGAACTTTATCTTGCCTGACATCACAGCTGAAATAAAGCTGGCTGGTATTACACCAAGTAATTCAAGAGCTGTAGTAGATTCTGCCTGGGAAAGGCCTCCAGCCAAGGGTGGGAGTCACAGACCCAGCAGCCCCTGTGCAAAGCAAGCTCCAGGGCTGGGCTGACCTTCTCCAGCCAGGAAAAGCTTTGCAGGTAGCTGGGTCTCAGTGCCACACAACTGCAGTGGTTTGGCAGGCAGCAAACATCAAATTAGCCCCACTGAGTCCAAATCATAAAACAAACCCTCAGAAACCTCAGAGATTAGCTATCATAAGCTTCTAGTTTTGTAATTTATAGCAGCAACAATAGCCAAATAATAATTTTCTTGGGAGCCTGTATCCTACCAGGCACACTAGTTGGGTTTTTTTAAAATTATGTTGGTGCCAGACAAAATACAAAAGTAAGAGGGAGGAAAAGCTGTTTTTTTCTACTTGTATTCTTATTTTTCTAAAAATTTCCACTAACTTCCTGGTGATTGTTCAACACTACTCCTTGGTTACAACCATGTGAACTTCCAGCAGGTCTGCCAAGTTCCCTGGGAGATGAAGAGCAGCTCCACCTCCATGAACACTGCTCTCCACATGCTGCAGGCTAAGGCAGGCAGGCAATGTCTGTGCAAACAACCTGGTAGAACTGAGCAACTGAAGCAGAAACAGCTGATAAGATTCCCAATATTGTCTCAAAGTGCTTGCAATTATTAGCAATAGTGCCAGCAGATTAATTAAATCTGAAGGGGGGTCTGGGAAGCAGGACCTAGTGAAGTAGATATGATTGCAGTAGGAGGAGAGAAATACACAGTAAAATTCTGTCTTTGGGCTGTTTTACCCCAAACTGTGTGGAACATGTGCTTTTCTCTGGCAGCAGAGCCTCTATGACACCTTTTCCTCCTGCATTGCCACAGGTGAACAAAAACATGAAGAGGACGAGGAGAAAGAGCTTTCACCTTGCAGGAAAGTTAGCATAAAAGGAGGTAAATATTTGATTCCTTTGCAGAGTGCTACATGCAGTGTTGGCTGACTTTTCTTTTCCCATGTTCTCATTCCTTTTTCATTGAGGCCACCCCACGTCTGTCTGACACTCCCCAGGGAATCCTGCTCAGTTCACCCTGTTTCCTTTTTCTTGAAGTTACTCCTCTGCCAAAAATGTCATTTTTGTACCTTTAGCCTTTGCTCTTTACCATGACCAGCTCTTTTCTATTCACACTCTGCCTGTCCTGCTTATTTAGGTGAAAATTCCTCAAGTTTTGTGGGTGGCTCTGGGTTTACACAAAATTCAGCACCAGCTGCATGTTTTTAATGACAATTATAACACAACAAAATACATAAGCCATAAAAGGGGTGTGTATCATAAAAGGGGTGTGTATGTCAAGTTTGAAAGTAAGAACACTCCTAGAAGAAAAGTCTTCAGGCTTGCTCAGTCTTGAAGAGAAATTCAGCATGGAATTTTATACATTAATTAGGACAGAAATAAATATTTGAAGTAGGATCCTCCCCTTTTTTTTCTTTCTTTTTTTTTTCAGGCTGGCCATGGTGATATAAAAATATTTCTTCTTTTACTGTGCAAAATTAGAGTTAAATACAGGCTAAGCCTGTTTACTGTCTAGAAATCCTATAGAAATATGTGATACTGCAATGGCTTGAGGCTCAAAAATTCTTTAAAAAGACAAAAAAATAAATTCAGAAATTACATGAAAAGTGAGTGTAGTTTCCACAGATTAAAAATTTTAATACATCAGGCGAATCAAAAGAATGTGTTTGTACCAACTTAATGTTATATATGTGTTCTATGATTGCATTTTAGAAAACCCTTTGGAGACAGGCTAACTTTATTATTCCTATCTTATAAGGAGGATTGAGATACAGAAAGAAGGGTCGGTCATCATTCTCAAAATCTGCAGTAGAGTCAAAAAACAACACATTGCTGCTGTTCCAAACACAAGATTGTGCTTCCAGTACACATTGCTAGACAAAGACCCTTTTCAGAAAGTACTAATTGATTATGCACTACTGTGGATTTTGCTTTTAATGTGCTGCAGATGCTGGGATACTGTACACACCAGATTTCAGATCTTTCATAGAACAATGACCAGGTGTAGAGAACTTCATAATAATATTTAATATCTTAGCTGTTATGAGATTATTTTTACATGCAGTTTTTCATATAGTGAAGCTGAAGATAAAAAGATATTTAATTTTTTTCTCCTTTAATGTGCCATTATAAGTTACTTAATTGTGCAAACATATACGCAGAAATATAATATATATGAATGTGAAAAAGAACTGTGGCATCATGGAATATTAATGTACCCTGCAGCTTTTTTATTACTTAGCTCTGAATTGTACCTAGAGAGGCACTGAGATTACTGATGCAGAAAGAAGCATTTTCTCAAGGTGGGTTTATTGTTTTATAGTCCAGCAGAATGCCTGCCACTGTCACCAGGTGCTGGGCATTCCTGCCATCTGCAACAGTTTTGTCCTTATAATCTCTTCACAGCTCTGCTACAAATAACAAAATACTGCTCCCATTTAGGGTTTTGTGTGATGGCCACAGCTGTGTCCAAAGCACAGAATTGCAGGTTATTCAGGTTATTTGCTCTGCTGAGATCTTCCAGGTGTCCTTTTAGCTACTTCATACACTTAAAATTCCCAAATAAATCTCTGTATAACAGCAGTTTAACCACTACAGTATTTGAGAGCAGGCTCACAGTTGTGTGAGCTGGAACTGGGGAGGTTGAGACAATCATCTCCTCCTGTTGCTGTTGTGAGAAGCGAGAGTAGGAGACATCAGAAGATTCATCAACCCATATGTGTCAGATCTGCTGAAGTTTTATAATGGATTGGGCTTGGCAGAGATCCTCCTCTTGGTTTGCACTTGGAGAGGTGAAGTATCAGTTCTGCTGCTTGGCAGAGAACAAGAGCACTCATGGGTGGAGAAAAAAGGAAGGAAATTTCCCAAAGTGGAGGAGACAAGACATATGTGTGTCATTTCTGCATTTTGCCCTGCTTAGCTGCTGCACAGAAAAATGGATGGAGCAAAAGGATTACCAAGAAAACCCTTCTCCTTCAGGCTGGGGACACAGGGGAGTGTCTCTCTTGGACTCTGGAGCTGATCAGATATTCCAGAGACCCCTCTTGCTGCTGCAATGTCGGGTGTAGGACCAGCACTGCAATTAGGTATCGAGAGTCATAAGCAGATCAAAGTGCACTCAGGAGGAAAAAGCAAATATTTAAGTCTTTAGACTTAAGAGCTTTAAATAGTGAATAGATAAGTATTAGGGAATACACATATAAATCCTCCACATTTCCTAAGGAGCTTTCCTTGATGCCATGCATAAAATAACTGCCTACTGTACAATATTCTGAATTATCTGCCAGCCACAAACAAGCACAAGATGCTGAAGGAAATGAAACTTCAGTTGCAGACTGATGAAAATTCCTGCTTTCCAATGAATAGTCTAATAGAAAGGTGTCTTCCATAAAGAGCAGTTTAAATAACACAGCCCTTGAATTTTAATCAGGGGTATTCAAGTACCCATATTTTAGCATCGTGAACTAAACCAGGTGAGAATTGAACAGAAGTATAGAACCCACACAGGATTATAAAATAATCCTATTTTTTGAAGTTTGGGATTAAAGAAGAAAGATCTACTTATATCTTCAGCTGCAAAACTATTACTCCATTCAAGTAATCTAAATATAAGTGTGAAATTTTAATTGTTATAACAGGATGTAAAGGCAGCTAAATTGAAGATTTGATTATTCACAAAATTATTGTGTCATTCTTCTGCAAATAAAAGGAGACAAAATATATTTTGTGGTTTGAAAGTTTAGGCAATACTAATGAGATGTGAATCTCATTCAATAGTCAAGTGAGTTCCAGTCAATTTTCTCACAGAACCTGCATGTACGAATTTTAACTGGCAAATTAGATAGATGTCATCTGTTGGCTCTTTTGGGAGATAAGAAATCCCTCTACAAGATCATCAAATTAGTTTTCACCAATTGTATGAAATGATATCAAGTAATACCAGGCTATGTTTTATTTATTTGAAAGTCTGCATCGGGAAGTGATGAGTCAAACCCAACAAAACAATCCCAAGGGGAATTTTGATGAAAACATCTGTTTCAGTGAATGTGACACTTCTGCATGACTCGGGCACGGGCACCACTCACACACAACCCCTGCCACTGACTGGGGGGGCTGAGCTGGGTTTGCATTCCAGCTGAACCACAGGAAACACATCTGGAGCTACAACCAGGTGGAATTCCCAGCTCCTGGGTGGGAAGCACCAGATTGAGTGGCCATTTGAAACCATCTGATGAGGGAGGTCTCCACCCCCCAGTAAGAAATAACGAGGGGGAAGAAATTAAAATGGAGAAAGAAATAATGGCTTGCTCATCATGGTCCTTTCAGATAATTCCTGAAGTTTTTACTGTCATTGTCTGCATGACCTTGCCAGTGAGTTTTGGCACTGTAGAGAACCTCTTGGGAGACTCCTGAAAACTTCACTACAAATTGCTCAAAACCTGGCATTTTTAATACCTCAGCCAGAATTCCTTGACTGTCTGAGCAGAACAAAAGTTTTCCAGTCTCACATGCAAACCTAATACATTTTACCAAATTCAAGGATTGCAAGATACACAAACACATTTGTTAAAACAAAGTGTATCTATTCCAGAAATAGTTATATGACATTAGGAGTTATTTCTGTGTCCAGATGGAGTGAAATTGGAGTTCTGAGAACTGCAGTAATGAGTTATAAATGAGAAGGAAACTCTACAAATAAAGACACTGAATCTGGACTAGGTAAATAAAATGTTTTCCAGTGGTGTGACTAAACCACAAGGGAACTGAAGAGGATTGATTTGTTTTGTGGTCATGTAACTAAAATTAATTTTTTTTTCCCGCTTTCCATATGTTAAACATCCACTTAAAATTAACTGTTAATTATTAATATGATTTTTTTTTTCAGTTTTATGCCAATTGGGGGTTTTTACAGTCTTTTATAAACTTATTTAAAATTACTCAGTTTCAGTCTGGACTCAAAATTTTTAGTTTTAGCCTATCTGGAATACTCATTAAAGCAAACCAAACAAAATCAATTTACCGACAAAAAAAACTCACCTAATCATATTCCTGATAAATTCTTGTGGATTTTCTAAAGCAGATATAATAGAAACATAAAATGCTTTTGGTTGGAAGTGACCTTACAGGTCATCTGGTTCCATCCCCTGTCATGGGCAGGGACACCAGCCACTAGACCAAGGTGCTGATGCCTCCACCCCAGCTGGCCTTGAGCATTTCCAGGGATGGGGTAAATGTGGTGCTGTGCAGGCAGTGGGAGAGGAAGGCACCTCCAAAGGACAAATCACAGCACAAATTGCAGCTGACACAGGTAGTCCAGACCTTCTAAGTCAGAGCAGCTTATGGGGAACATGGACAGCAGAAGGAGGAATCTCTCTCACATACTATATTTCAAAATTCGCTCTGCACTGATCCAAGAACAGACATTCAGGTGATTGTTCTTCAGGGTTTAATTCACATCTCTCTGTACCCTCAGCAGCAGTGCTGCTGCTCATTTCAGCATCTGGCAGCACTCACAGCCTTGTGCAGCTCCAAAGAACAGCCATGCCTTTGGCACCACCCATAAAAACCATAAAAAAAATGATTGGTTTGCAGGTGTGGAATGTCCATCTGCAATCTCTGCTCCCACGAGTGCAGGGAACTGCCCTCAGGACTGGGCTCAAAGGGACAGAGAGGAGGGGAAGGTGAGAGAGGGGGCAGGAAGGGGAGGGAGAACCCACTGGTGTCACGAGAGAAACACCCAGTGGGCTGTGTTCATCTTCAAAGGCTTCACTTCACTTGTTCTACTTCTACTTTACGCCATTCCCACACAGAAAAATGATATTCACTGTGAACATAATGAATGCATGTCAAGAGCTAAGTATAAGTAAACATATAAGGGTTTGGGTTTTTTCCCTAAAGATACAGCAAAAATCACACAAACAGTGCAATAACTGGGAAAACAACAGCTATAAGGGGAAATTCTAAAATACAGTTAATCCAAATGTTGCATTTTTTTTGCAAAAATATGGGATGTACAGTACACAAAGAGAGTTTGTCAAATAACTTCAATGCTTTTCTGCCAGAATATTCTAAAGGGGAGTGACAAAAAAAATCACCTTTAGAATACTATTCATCTGGTACAATAGAAAATATGTAGCAGCAAATACAATCTTCCTGGTGCCAAATTATATTACTGTAGCCTAAATTCTTCCAGGAGATGTAGTTGCTGAAGCTACAATAGTTTGTTTTAAAATATCTAGTCTGTGTGTATAGTTATTAATTATTTTGTAGGAAATTAAATATATGTGCTGTGTCTTTTGTTCCATATATATAATAAATGATATATAATCATATATAATCCATATACACATGGTTAAATAAATTACAAAATTCAAAGTTCAATGAAAATACGTAGATATAGATATAGATATAAATATGTACACAAAATATCTTGTATAGATAGACAGAATACTGGTTGCTAAATGGAGACTTAAGTTCAGGACAGATTTGATATTTTAGTCTTATCCTCCTGCATAAAGCCTAGGAAGATAAATTTGATGCCATCTTCAGCTGGATTTAGAAAGACTAAAAGAATTGTTCTGGCATAACCCTTAAAGCTTAACTGTGTGTAACAACTTCATATTCTTCACTTTGGCAAAAGTTACTTCTGCTTGCATGGGTTTAGTGACACAGCAAAATGTCACTGATTCTTCTGCTTGTACAAAGATCCAACATTTCAGAGAGAAAATGTGGCTGTGCTTGGGTCAGAACGAATTTTGCAGTGTTTAAGCTTTATTCCTTCCATTTGCAAGTCAGGGCTGAAGACAAATGGCTGAAGCTTCTGACTAAGCCCTGGCTGGAGGGAAAAAAGAAAAAAGCAGTGATACAATTTGCAAATACTTCAGAACATTATACTTTAGGCACAGAAAGGAGTGGGTCCATTGGTAAAAAGATTAATTTTAGTAAACAGGCTTAAGCTCATTGAAGCTCACTGAAAAGTTTCTAATAATTTATATATATACATGATATATATGTATAGATTTATTTTATATAACTTTTGGGTTCAATGGTATGATCTTAAAAAATTCCTGACTATGTTCGACCCCACAGGTGTGAAAAGATATTTGATATGATACGAAAAAGTATGAGAAATGTGATGACATTTCCCAAACAATTTCGGTAAGGAAAAAAACTGTGCACATCAGAAAGGCCAAAACATTTTTGTTTGACATACTCAGAGCAAAATTCCTCAGTTTTTCATGGTGAAATGATATCCCTTTCCACTACACCCACAATCAGCATGAATCAGTTTAAAAGAGGCTACACACAACCGGATTTTTGGAGGGGGTCAGCTGAAACCAAACTGAAACAGTCTGGGTTTTTTGCACATCTCCACGTATGAGCTGCATATTCAGCTGACACTGAGCAGCAGGTTCAGCAGGAGAAAGTTCAATTGGAGAAGGAAAGAATGACTTTCTCATCATGGTCCTTCCAGATCATTCCTGAAGTACACTGAAGCTTTCACTGCCATTGTCTATACAGTACTTGCCTGCTTTGTCATTAAATGGGTGAATCAATCATCACAGATCCTGAATTCACTGAAAAAATATTGGTTAGTGGAGCTGTGCCAGCTCAGGAAAAAATGGGCCATTGACTTCTCCCTCTCAGTGACAAAGGGAAATGTTCTTTCAGTAAAAGGCAGAATTGATGGCCTTTTCTTGTTGATTATAAAAGTCAAAAGGCTGAAGGAAAAATACAGCAACTGGACAAAGAAAAACCTCTCTTTGCTGAAGAGCCCATGAACTGCCAGTGGCACCAAATGTTTTTCTTTAGTTTGCATCGACACCCTCAGTGAGGTTCACTGACCACCCCTCCGGCCTTACTCACCCCATCATCATACAAATGGAATAATGGTGCTGACTCACCTCTTGCTACAAATACAATTCTAAGTTTGAGAGCCTCATTCTGATCCTTCAGATCAATAAAACAGCCACAGCTCATTTCCATACCCCAGTGCAGAGGTGCAGAAGCAGGAGGCTCATTTCCCAGTCTGACAAGCTGGGATTTACTGCTGTGGTGGATATATAGAGTCACAGAGTAGTTTTGGTTGGAAGGGACCTTAAAGCCCACTCAGTTCCAACCCTCTGCCATGGGCAGGGACACCTCCCAGTATCCCAGGCTGCTCCAAGCCCCATCCAGCCTGGCCTTGGACACTTCCAGGGATCCAGGGGCAGCCACAGCTTCTCTGGGCACCCTGTGCCAGGGCCTGCCCACCCTCACAGGGAGCAATTTCTTCCTTACCTCCAATCCAAATCTACTCTCCTTCAGCTTAAAGCCCTTTCCCCTTGTCCTCTCACACACCTATGAACTGTACATTGTCTTCCTCGTGCACTGAGACCATTTAATTGGTCCTCCTTGCTCCACACTGAAGCACATCCTCACAGAGCAGCAGTACACACATGCTGATAGAGCATCTAAGACTGTATATTTTTAAAAACATGTTGTGGAGCTATTATCAGTTGTTTCCTTTCACATCCCTCTGTTTGATCTCTCTCCAGTGCTAGCCCTGTGTGGAAAGCCCTGCTCCATCCCAGCCAGGCTTCCTGGGAGCACAGAAACCAATCTTCTTAGGCAAATCAGTTCATGTGAAACTCTAAGCATGTGCTAATTTCAGCTGATTTATTGATGCCAGCATCTCTCCCAGTGTGACAGCAGCCTCCCTGCTTTAAAGGATTCATCATCTGCCAATGGGGGTGAACCACTCTGCATCCTGACATCCCTTTTCCAGGCCAATTCTTCTGTGCCAATTCTTGGGCTCCCTCATCTCAAGGACCACAGCTGTGTCTAGCCTGGAGCAGGCTCTCCTGGGGGGCTTGGAAAAACCTGTTTGCACTCATCTCCCACTCCCCCAGCACCCACACAGGGTCAGGCACAACTGAGCTCGCTGTGTCTGAACAATTCTTCTATTCATTTTTCTCCCCTTGGGAGTTCACAGCTTGAGGAAGAGCTTATCTTTCATCTGGATGAAAAGAATTCCATCTGAGTTTAGCAGCTTTTCTTACATCCAGCTTGTACTAGAGGGTTTGATCCAAAAACCTATGGCAGCTTTGCCAGTTTTTTCAAAGTGATTTGGACTGGGCTTTTAGCAACAGGATTCTCTTCTGATGAACATAATTGTACCACAGAGGCTGATAAGGCACACACAGCCAAATCATCCCAGGCTGTCCCTGCCACTCACAAGTTAAGCTAGGTGGCCCTGTGAGCACATCTAAGAGAATGACAAGTGTAATGCATCCTTTTTTCCAAGTGCTGTGATACTGCAACCTACAGAAGGGTTGTTTGATTCACCCTGGGTAAAAAAACCTCACTGGTTCAGTGTGTTCTGATTCAGCGTGTTCTGACCCGGTAATTTCTTTCAGTAATCTCTTGATTCCACGAGACTGCAGGAAGTAGAAACCAAGGATTCATTCAGCTCATGCCATTCAGCCTTGTTCTAAATCCCATCAGTATTTATGAGTATTATCCTAAAGTGTCTCTGAAAGTTACTCCACACTGAACAGGTAAGTCTTGACTCAAAGACAATTTCTTAAGAGGGACTTACACATTCAAACACTTTTCTTTACACCAAATTACTTCAGGAAGATCAGCTGGCTGCTGGTTCTCTTGGCATATGTAGCCAAAGAGAGAAAAGCACATAAAACTCCCTATTCACACACAGGATGTCTTCCAGTCTTAATATTTGGATGTTTCAGCCCACAGCTCTACATCATGGAATAATCACACAATGGTTTGGGTTGGAAGGGACCTAAAAGCCCACTCTGTTCCAACCCCCTGCCATGGGCAGGAGCACTTTCCACTAGCCCAGCTTGCTTCAGACCCCATCCAACCTGGCTTTGGACACTTCCAGCAATCCAGGGATAGCCACAGCTTCTCTGGACAATGTGTGCCAGGGCCTCCCCACCCTCACAGTAAGATTTCTTCCCAATCTACCCTCCTTCAGTTTAAGTTGAAACCTTATATCAATTACTTCTGTACATAGTCAATTTATTAAAGATTATGGTACCCATTAGAATAAAAGGAACCATAGAAACAACTAATTTTTAAAGATTTTTTTTCTTTCAAATTAATTCTACTTATTTCCTAAAAAAAAATAAAAATAAAAAATTAAAACTAATGCAGCCCCTGGACATGGTTGATTTAGATTATAAATGTTCAGTCCTTTCAAGAGACACGTATTGCCTTTGGTTTATGCTCTACTGAATTCCTATGTGAAATCGACTTTGAAGAGACCCTGGCACTAGAGAACACTAAGCAATGTGCATGGTGGGAAAGTCTGAGACATCACCCAGACATTACTGGGGGAAGGTACTAGTAAGTAATGACACAAATTCCTTCAACAGGTTGAAAAGAGGAATACAAATCAAAGAGGAACCATGGTTTCCTCCAAGAGGAGGAAAGCTGGGTGTGCTGAGGACATGTGGAAATCAATCCTGTCATGTCCCACTCCACAGAGCTCTCTATCAAACCATACCCCCATTGCCTAGCACCATAAGACTCCTGTTATTATTGAATCAAAGGCATTCTGACCAGATTTTTGTGGGTGTCTGTCTAAAGGGGCACAGCTGAAGAGATTTCTCAGAAGTATCTGCATCTTGCTGTAGACAGAAGGAGCAATATTAAAGCACCAGATAAAAATGGGCACGTACCTGCTTTTTTTCATCTTTCTAGATCCCTCTTTCTATCTGCAGGCACACAAACCTGTTGACAATTCAGCTCCTTTGCAATTACAAGTATTTCTATATCTGTGCCTACAACATAATAGACAATATCTCTGTGTGCTGTAACTACAAAGATACAGACACAGACCTAAATTCCATTCATCCTGAAGTTTAGGTCACCCAGGCCAAACGGAGCATAAATTGCATGGCACAAACTCTGCTGTCCTGCTTATCTGGGAAGCAGAACTTACAATTTCTGGCCCAAAGAAGAAAACAAAACAAGACAAAAAAAATATTTAAAAGATAAAAAAATAAAACCACAGCAAAAAAAAAAAATCCCAAAGCAAAGCAAACCAAACTTCAAATTGTCTTAAATGTAGAAGAAAACATTGTCAGTTAACAATTATATAATATAATTGTATTATAAATACAATTAAATTGCAAGCAATACTGAAGTCAAAGTCCTTCAAGAGCTGCAGCCTTACAAATCAGAACCAGGGATCTTCTCGCAAGCAAGAACATTTTCAAATTTTCCAGACCATCCTTTTTCCAAAACAAACAGCTATGAAATTCCTACTTCCACATTTTCAGATACTGCTGCATCTATGTCAGCAGTAGAAGGTTGTTTTTTTATTTTCTTTTACAGAGGATGAACCATATAAATGTCACTTTAAAAAAAACAAAATAAAACACATGAAACGTTGATCCCATCTTGTCAATTTATCAGCTGGTAGAGCTCATCCAACCTGAGTGAGCATGTAAGAGCTAAGCCATGCCAAGGGGTAGCTGGCACAGTTTTCTACCCTCCAGAGCAAGGATTAAGCAAGGACCAAGTTTTTGAAATCCTCAAGTTTCCAATTTGGCAGCAGCTCTGCTTGCTGGGCAGAAACACTTTGCCTGGCCCCTCAGAAGCATTTAAAACCACCTTCATCAACTGTCCCCATGGTTTGATTAGTGGTATTTAAAGGTGATTTGTACTTTTACAAACTTAAAAAATATGTACCTTATTGTCAAATTGAGGTGAAAATTATACAAACCAACCAGTTTTATCACACATTCCCAACACTCTGTGACCTTACAGTATGAAGACTAAAGACTTCTGTGTGTGTGCTAGGCTGGTAAATAATAGCTCTGGAAACCAAAAAACTTCAGTCCTAGGAAAGCTCAAGTCTGATCTTAAAAAAGAAAACCCTCACATATACTTGAATTTACATTCAGAGGATGAGACATTGCCTGATACACCAAATACAGCAAGTTTTGCACTAAAATGTCAAGAACCCCACTTTAAAGCCACGGCAGAGAAGGAAGAATTAAGTGCAGCTCAATAAATATTATTATCCCCAGCAGGAGTAAAGCAAAACCAAACATCACCTTGCCCAACATCAGCTCCTGATGCCAGAGTGGCTCAATTTCAGTCAGAGCTGCTGGTGACACAAATGTAAGAGGAGATGAATGAGTTGGCTTGTTAGTCAGCATGAATGCCTCGTAAAAGATCTCATCCCCACTAAAGGCAGGAACTTTGTTATTGTGAGTTACAGAGAGCGCATGAGCTCCCTCTCATTTTTATATAATACTCAGTTAATTCAAAAGGATTGGGTCAATACACACACAGTTCAGCTTTTGATGTGCTGTTGAACATTATCTTCTGCTGTTGCTCATTTCTCCTTTTGTTGTGAAAAGAGTAAATCCTGTGTATCTGCCCAACCCTGCTCATCTTTCTAGTCTTCTCTTTTTCCGTTTTTCTTTTCTTTTTAATTCTATCACATGTATTCTGAGTGAATATAAAAAAAAAAATAAAATCTTACTTTCATTAGGTCTCATGACTTTGTTTCTTTTCTTGCATTAACATAAGTTTGTCTGTGAAGACAGTGGCTCATCAAAATCACTTGGAGTAATTTCAATTTCACACTGATCACGCAGATCTGAAACCCCTCCAAGCAGAGATTTTCATGATAAGAGAAAATTTGGTCTCCTGTTGGGGTTGTTGATATTTCAGCTCTGGCTCTTGCTAGCTCTTGGAATAGATGTGGCATGGGAGCTTACCTACAAAATTGAATTCATTGCAACAATGATTCAGGATTAAACAAGATTATTATATTTCCTTCCAAGTAGCATTTGTGCTGAGGTTTTTTTTTCCTTCATATCATTTTTATTTTTTCCCCCTCTCTTCACCTGTACTTTGAAACATGGCCATTTTGAGCAGTATAATATCAGTTCCTGGATTTGTCCCACCTTTCCACTGCTTCTTTTGCCCCTTTCCTGATGATGTTTCTCTGTTATTAATCCTCTTGCAGTTGTTCCTGGAGTCTTCAATCAAGACCATGGGAGTGGTGATGGCAGGCAGTGCAC
The DNA here is from genome assembly GCF_001522545.3 of Parus major. Taxonomy (NCBI): domain Eukaryota; kingdom Metazoa; phylum Chordata; class Aves; order Passeriformes; family Paridae; genus Parus; species Parus major. The sequence goes on from NC_031771.1 coordinate 64,920,946, forward strand.
AGGTTGTGAGCAGCATCCCCACAGCTCTCCAATACTAAAACAGAGGCACAGAAAATGGAGCAGGAAGACAAAAAGGCATTTCTGCAGATCTGTGAATGTGTCTCAGCTCTTCTGAATTTCTGGTCACCCTCTCTTCATGTATTATTGTCTAAACACTGATATGAAAATGTCTTCTGCAGACTGTGAGTTCACTGACAGAGATGACATCTTTTTTTTTTGTACATTTTGAGCCCTCAAAGGAATAAAACTCACTAGTTATACACAGAGAACGATAACTAATGTGCCTAAATATTGTCACAAGAAAATACTTACTCCTTTCAACTAACTCTGTAAAACTACCCCAAGCCAATTCAATATATTGATGGTGAAGTCATTCTTCACAGATTTTATTCATCATGGAAGAATATTAAATGCTTTTGGAGTTATGTACATAAATTCAATGTTTCTTCAGATTTTTCAGAAGCACTTTTGGTTAGCCTAAATCACTTGGGACATGTGTTCAAAAAGGCACATGTTGCATACTGTGGTAACAAAAGGTCTGAAAAAGACTGTGATGTTTAGGTCACCAGAGGGATGAATTTTTTTGGGCAATCTCAATTATGTTATTTTCCAAAAAAGAAGAGGATTCTGGATACCACGCACAAACATTAATTTCTCCTCTGAATAATGGGTCTAGCCTGTAAGTTAAGTGCAATTTCCATGGCCTGTCCTACGCAGAAGGCAAATCTTGATGACTTCCAGTGGTCCCTCCCAGGCTGTGTGACTCAGAGTCTTGGATGCTGAATTTATTCTTCAGCTCCTGCTCTTACTCAGAAAAAAAATTATCTCCATTTTTTCTAGCTCAGAACTTAATGCACTCTGCCAGGATGCAGAACAAATGCCTGATGTTCCCTGAGAGGATTCAAAACCTTTCTCCAGGAGAATGCACTGCACCAGAGTATAAATATTCTGGAGTGAAAAGTGGAAAGGATATCCTTGACCTCTTCCTTTTGGGTTTGTTTCATTTCATATAATGGAATTAAAGATTAGGCTGGAGGGAGAGAGAGAGCTTAAATCTCTAACAAAGTTGGTTCATGACTTCATCTGGGAAAATTCAGATTTGTGCTTTTTGCTTCAGGGAACATTACTGTATTTTATACAGTATGGAGGTAAGAATAAAGAGGACAAGAAAAAATGTATTCTAATTTAAATCTTCAGAGTTTCCCTCACACCTCTGTTGTATATTGTGGGGTTTTTTTTGTGAAATATGGCTAAATTCAGCCCCAAACATACTATAAAGCAGAACCTTATCCTTCTTGATATCCTTAATTTAGAATATCTGTCTACTAATAATCTGTTACAGCATATTTTTTAATATGTGCTCTTCTTCTCCTTCATATTACCAAAATTATTTTCCAGCAACAATATCCTTAACGAACAACCAATTTTCAAAAAGCATCTCAGTGATCTCCCATTGAGACACTCTTATGGTAGTTAACAATGAGGTGAACAGCAATATATTTTTACACTTATTTGCTACATAAAACATGAAGTATTGACATTTCTAATCCTAAAAGATTAAAGAAAAATAGATAAAATGAGGAAGAAGATATATCAACTTGGGCTGCAGACTGAGAGAGATTTGTCCTATAAAAAACACCAGAAAACACACAGGGAGCCATACGTTGTTTCCAAGGGGTAAAGTAAGCAGCTCTTTAAATGCTGGCATAAAGCTCTCTTCTTTTTAATTTTCACACTCCTCTCATCTTTTAGAAAATATTGCACTAGGAAATGCTGGACTTACTTAAAAAAACATTGCAGTAGTGCTAATCCTGGCCTCCTTAGCTGCGGAAAGGCTTGAAAAAGCAAAACTCTTCTCACAAGATGGAACATGCTTTACTCATCTATTTGCTCATCAAGCTTAATTTATCCTTCAGTGTAAGGGTTGATACAAAGTTCAAAACAACCCTGACAGGCAGGAAAAATCACAATAAATATTTAAAAAGAAACAAAACTCTCTTGCTTCTTATTTAAGATAAAACATTTTGATGCTTTTGTCATGGTAATTTAACTCCTTATTGTCATTAAATGTTAGTTGCTCACTTGCCTTTACATTCCCTAATATTCTCTCTCCTGAAGCATGCAGATTAGGATTCACATCTCCTAACTTTATACACCTTCACACCTGACCAAGACACCTCAGGGTCCTTTATTTATTTTTTTTTTCTGTCAAAGGCAAAAATAACTATTTTAGAAGGTGATCTTCTTGCCCAAAGGTAGTTGTCTGCTTTAGGATGCAACTAGCAGGATCCTACAGTCACTTGCTTCTTTTATTTTACTAAAAAGAGCCTTCAGTGGCTCAGTGTAATAATTTAAATGTCTGCACTGTAGAGTCTGACTGTTTGGTCAGGCAACCCTCATCGCTGCCATCAGACTTGGACAATGCTCAGGTCATTCAGCAGAAGTTTGGAGAAAATCTGAATCTATCAATAGCTTCCTTTTCCCAAAATATCGCAGAGTTTATTTTTGAGGAGGACAAAATCTCATCAGAACCAATGCCAGCAATTGTTCACCTCCCCCAGGAACACGAGACAACAGCAGCCACCAGCTTCCCACAGTGCCCAGGAATAGCCAGAACTTTCCACGAGAGGAGAAACCAGCCCCCGAGCACAGCACAGGGAGGGTATTCTCTCCAGAGACTCTTGTTTTTCCCAGTGTTATTTATTACTCCTCATTTTCCATCAGCTTGGTTGGAGGATGTAGTTCCCTCAAATTGCTTTACACAGACATATAATCCATTTCCACTTCTTTCCACGAAAGCAAACCCTCAGGTGGCACCTGGGGACACGGTTTTGTGGTGGACTTGGCAGTGCCAGGTTAATGGTTGGACTTAATGACTACAGAGGGCTTTTCCAGCTTAAATGAGTCTATGATTGAATGTGACTCATATTTAAAAGCCTGGCTGTAAGAATATGGGGGTTTATTTCCATTTTTTATTCCTTGTGTATTCCTTGTATCCAACAAGAAGCTGAGCAGAACAGTCTGTTGTCCTCAAGGCTCAATCCTGTTCCATTGCTTCTGACAAGTGTAAGATTTTCATTATTATGCAGAACACAAACCAGCCAGAAGAGTGGTCAAAAGTAGGAGCTTCAAATTGCAGAGAAATGCAAAGTGTGACTCTTTAATGGAAACTTAAAGCTGTAGTAGCAGGTCACAAAACTTCTTCCAGCATAACTAGAATTTTATTGTCACACAAAATTGCCCAAACAATTATGACACCATCAAGACAAGTGCTCTTGTCAGAGTAGGACTGAAAATTTAGTGGTTTTTACTTTTTCACTCATGTCAGTCATTGATTTTTTTACACCCTCTTATCAACTTTTCTCTAGTGACCTATTTATTAGATAAACAAGGCTCCTCTACTTTAACTTTTTTTTTTCTTTTAATTGCCTGTGATTATTAGAGAAGCACTTGTTTTCAGTCATAGTTTGAGCAGTCTCTCAGCTAAACACTCTGGTTAACCCTCTTTATATTACAGCAATTTTACACACATCAGAAATGTCAATAAAACAGAAACAGGCTCTGTCTATTTTATCACATGCTGTATCCACACACCAAAAAAGGTGTTTTTCCCTGTAAGGGCTGGAAACTGGTAAGTTGCTGACATTTAAAGAGGAGGTTGTGTGGTTTCAGAGGGATGTGCTTTCAAATTGGAAATGTTGGGAACTGAGACCTCTGAAGATATGCAAGGAGTTTATGTGCTCACAGATTGTCAGTTGCCATTAGAAAAAGATTTTATTATATCTAAAAGTATATAAATTCAGCAGATAATCCCTTCAGGATCTCATCTAAAAGACCTATTCTATCATTGAGCCAGCAAAGCTTTTATTAGATTTTTCAACCCAAACTAAAGTCCTATCTTATGTGATTAAAGCATCTTTATAGGCACAATTCCTATAAATTAAATATCAAATAGTTTGCATGGTCAGATGATTTGCAAACGTCAGCTGCAGGAGTTGTGAGATGTAGAAGAGCTTTTGGAAGAGTGTGATAGGCTAAGGGGCATCAGGAGCCTTTGGGGCTCCAAAAGTTGGAGTGAAGGGAGATATTGCTGGGAGGGAGAGATTTGACCTCTGCTTTTGACATCACCCCACGTGTGTCACTGCAGCAGTGCTGGGTCAGGGGTTTTACCCTGCTCATCCTCACAAAAACTCCACCTGCATGAGCTGCACCTCAGGGAGGTCCTTCAGGCCCTGAGCAGTCCCTGGCACCACTGGTGAGTTATGACCAAAGTGTGGAATCCTTGGCCAAGTCTTCATAAATTCCCCTCAAAATCCCAGTCATACACACCCCCAGTTTAAACTGTCACAGCCCAAGAAATACAAAAATAACAAAAAAACAACAACAATAACAACAGCAACAACAATAATAATATACACAGTGCATATTTCACCTGAGGACACGCTGATGTCTCCCAGTCACCCTCCTTCAGTGTCTCTGGACTGAGACATTTTACTCCCTTGGTCACACATAAATTAAGAATCAGCACTGTGCACAGGATATTAAAATCAGCTCTGCTGAGAAGTGATTCCTCTGTGAAATTTCCCTGTTTCCACAATTGCAACCCAAACATTGATACCACCGGTATACAGCAGTACCATGGCCTGGCTAGATAAAATTAAGATTAAATGGAAACCAGTGACTTGAAGCTAATGGAATTTGGAATCACTGTTTAACTGGCAGAGGCCCTCAGCAGTCTGAATATTCAACTGGAGGACTGATATTGATTCCTTAAAATGAATACCAGTAATAAAAAAATAAAATATTAAAAAAAAAAGTGTACAAGCAACGAGACAGGATAGGAAGCGGGGGTGGAGCAGATGGGGGATATGGTGGAGAGAGACCATCTTGAGCAAGAACAGGCAGTTCTGAGGAAGGGGAATGCTAAATTATACATCTTCTGCAAGTCTGTGATGTCTGATAGATGTTTCCTGGGAGTTATGCAACTCAGTAATTGCTGTTATTTTTTTCATAGCACGCTGATTTTTATTAAACCATTCAGCAAATGCTAATTTCAGAGTCGCCTGCCCAATTAGTCACGACACTTCACGGGTACCTCTGCTAGTGAGCAGATCCTTCAGCCTTTGCTCATCCTGAGCAATGTTTTTACCCCCTAAATTAAGGCCTTGTGCTTCCCAGGGCAAAGCTGCTGGGATCTGCCTTTGACAGTTCACCACACACAAAGCAGTTTGCTTAGTCTTGTGGTCAGTTTCAGAAAACATGGCTCTTGTACATGATAATCTTCATAGAAAACAGGCAAATTATCTGCCAATCTAAATTTTGACAGATGAAACAAACATCTTTGTTTATAACACTTATAAAAATAATGTTTTCAGGGAAAGGGAAAATAAGAAATTAATACTTTTCTACTTTAATTTAGATGTAGCTGTTACCAATATGCAGCATTCCTTCTGAAAGCTGAAAAAAAACCCCTTGCTAATTCTAACTGCCAAAAAACCCAAATCCCAAACCCTCTTTTTGTCAGATTCTTGAAAGCAAAAGTTTTTTTAGAAAAGGAACTGTTCAATAGAACATTTTCAGACAGCACTATTAAGTCTGGTACTACCATGCAATTCAATCTTTTTTTGCAGGTAGGTATTGCACACAAGAATGACGACTTAATTGGCAGAGAGAGAATTTCTAAGCTATTGTAAGTTTTAATAATTCCTATTTTATTGAATTGAGCAGTGAATATTAATTTCTTTATTCTACTTTTATGATGCATGATATTGTAGAAATGGCATTTTATGATATTTCAATTTCTGCTGTCTGTACTGTTTGTAATGTACCTGACCTCAATTTATGTATCTGTAAAACAAAGGGATTGGTTTTGCTATTTTCCTCCTTTTATAAAAAATAGCATTCCACTGATGAGAAGTGTTATATAGGAATCACTGCTCTTACCCTTAGAGAATTTTCTGTGCATTTGCATTTTAATTACAAAAATATCATCATGATTATTTGCAATTATTCCAGGACAGGATTATTTTCACAAGCGTGTTGAATACATGAAATGTCAGGGATTTGAAGTACCTCTTCCTCCACAAAAATCCCTCAAAGTAAGTTCCAGTAGCTGATTGTAGGACAAAGTTTTTGCCTCCATTACTACCCAACAGCTTTGTCCTTCACATCACAAGAATGGGGAATGTCCCTGCCCAGGGCAGGGGGTGGGACCTGGATGATCTTTGAGGTCCCTTCCAGCCCAAACCATTCCATGGTTCTGTGAAGAATGACCTGAGACAGAAACTTGTGTTTCTAAGGGACACAAATCCAGGTGCTCAGCTTTATGTGGAGGTTGTTAATGCATAAACTTTGTGTCTGCACTGATGTTTTGCTCCAGGATTTCATGGAAGCCTGCACACTAAAATAGACAAAGACTTGGAGTTCAGACTGTGTCTCCTTCCAGTGTTCAAAATGTTGAAAATGTGTTTTCTTGAGTAAAATGCTTTGTTCAATTTTTTTTTTTTTTTTTCCAGTTGAAAGGAGAAATTCTGAATAACATTCAAATCATTTTAGTAAGAAAATGTAATTTATTTTCCCAGGGTACCACAATGTTCTAAAGCAAGCTTTCACCATAACATTCCATCAGAAAAGTTTTCCAATTTTACAGTTATCTGATTTCTTGGGGTTCAGGACAGACAGAAAGCTAATTGCTTGTGTTTCACACACCTCACCCACACAGCAGGAAGGACAATGCTCACTTAATCAGCTGCCATTTGACATTCATCTTTCAGTTTACTGGCCTGTCCTGTATTTACTCTACCCCAGTCAACTCCAAGCTTCAAAAATATAATTATGAATTTCTTCCTGAACCTTCTAGTGTGCTCATCACTTCAGAAACCAACTACTTCTTAAATATCAATTAAATTATCCTTTCTGGGATGCAACATGTGTCCATTCTACCAATGGGCAGCTGAAACACAAAGATACTAAAATCAAGCAAATAAAAATAATAAGGATTGTCCAGCCTGAGACACCTGGAATATTTTTCCAGGTTACATATCCCTATATCGTGGTTTATTTTTTGTTTTTTAAGCACTGACTCAGAGACTTTGCTGCAGGAGCTCAGACTCCTGCCAGTCACCATCTGGGATGTGAAGGTGAGAGACCTGGAAGCAAGGGATGCTCAATTAATGACCATTTGTGTAAAGTTGGTTTAAGGATCTTGCTGGGCATCACGTAATTGAAGGCAGAGGTTGAAATCTCATTTACTCCCTGCCTCAGCATGAGGATGTGTCCCCTTCCTGCTGTCCCTGGGCTTGCTCAGCCCAGCTGCTGACAGAAAGAGAGGATGAAGTCTGACAGACAACCTCCTGTGAATGCAGTCATGATATATTCCCAGAATTCCATCCTACTTGTGGATTAAAAGAGAATATTGCCTACAAACATGTCTGTGCTTAGTAATTAAAAATTGTCCCATCATTTAGACCAAACTGGGAACAGAAATTTAGCCATGCAGGTAGCAGACAGTCAGATAACTTCACCATGAGTTTTGCCTAATTTTGCCATGTTTGGGTTGTCAGTAATGCTCTGTCTGCTTGCATCTCTCCTTGACAGTCACTCATCGTACTCCATTTCCCTGAGAAATATTGCTCAGCTGACAGGCTCTGGGATCCTTCCATTGTCCTATTTACTTTCTTTGAACAATATTTAATTTGAGGAGTTGGCAGAGTGTGGACACCTGTGAGCAAATCATCCTAAACTGCCTTCATCACCAACAGTGAGAAAGAGGCATTTCCCAGGGCTGGGTTAATCTCACATATTTCATGATTATGTGTGAGGACGTAATGAACCGCTGGGAGCTCAGCTGCACCCAGCAGTGTCATCTTTGACTGCAAGATTTACGTGTCCCCATTAGCCCAGATGAATGTGGGTGATTTCCAATCCTGGAAAAAATAAATCTGAAAACATAGCAATCCCGTGTGCCCTGCATCCACATCCTTCAAATGGAGAGAGTGTTGGTATTTAGATAAAACAATATTTAGATAAACCAAGTAACTACAGGCACATCAGCCTGACACTGCTTCTGAAGAAAATAATGGTTGACACAAGATATAGCAGATAAAGACCTAAAACAAGATGCTATAAATCACATTTTCTTTTGAAAGTGATCCTATAAAGCTAATTTAATACCTCCTTTCATGAGATTGCACATTATTAAATTGTATGGTGCCAGCTTTGCATACTGAGATTGCTACAAGGCATTTTTTATGTCATCACACGCTCTTTGGGCTAAAAAGGATCAGAATAATCTCTGACACATAGTAAGAGTATACAACAAGCAATAGAACAAGAGGAAACAACATCAGGTTCTGCAGAGGAGTTTTAGGTTGGATATTTGGGAAAACTTCTTCATCCTTTGGGAAAAGGGTTGGCATTGGCAGAGCTGCCCAGGGCAGTGCTGGAGTCCCCATCCCTGGAGGGGTTTCAAAGCCATGAGGATGTGGCACTTGGGGACATGGGGCAGGGGTGGCCTTGGCAGTGCTGGGGAACAGTTGGACCTTATGATCTCATAAGGTTTTTCCAATATCAATAACCCTATAATTCTGTGATTCAAATGGGACAGAATTAGTCCAGACTATTTTTAACTCAGCTGGTTCATAAACACACAGCACAGAAAATGTTAATCTTAAAAAGATATACTTAGGCAGAAAGGCCAGCATCCAAAAGAGAGGCTCTTTTAAAAATGTATATTGGGCAAGTGTTCCAGTATGCAGAGCCTGGTGATTCCTTCCTAAAATACTGTGAGTGAAGAATGCAGAAACCATCCTGTTTTTAAAATCCTAGCAGGTAATAACTTTAATGACCTTAAAAAGATTAACTTCTGATGACAGTGCAGCTAGTCTGGCTTAAATCAGATGATGATCTCCTTTGTGGAGAAGTCTTTGATTCTTTTCAAAACATACCTAGCTGGAACTATATTTTGTTAATTTTTTTCTTCATAGAATTTTTTTTTTTTTTAAGGAAAGCTTTGTTTGATTTAAAGTTTGAGAACAGGAAGATCAGTTGCTCACTGTAATCCTTCAAAGTCTCAGTATAGAGAGCGAAAATAAATTTGGCATTTTGGGAAACTCTAGTTACTGGACTTTTCCCCCATTATTTATACGCTAAGAAAATATTTATGAAATAATGTAAAAATATTTTTCCCTCTTGAAGTAAATATTGACAATTTCCCATCCAAGTCTGCTTGGAAATGTAGTAATTCAAAGCAGGTAACATTTGAAAAACATTTGTCTTGTATTTATTAAGGTGAGACCAACAGGGGAGGGAGAATTACACTTAAGGATACAGCATCAAATTAAAGATTTTTGCCCTCAGTTATAGAAAGATGTAGTAGGAAGATGTGGAGCACAGAAATCTTTCCAGCCTTGGATATGTTCTATATACTGAACTCTTCACCTCTAGCTCTTAAAATATTACAGCAAATTTATTCTTCATTTCTATGACAGAGGTGTCCACATGGTGCACTATTTGAATAATATCCTGTTCTTCCTCAGAAAAATTATTATCCAGGCTCTGTCAAACAGGGGCCAGAGGTTGTCAGACAGAGACCAGAACTGCCAGTGGCTGATTTGGGCATGGAGCATCACAAGTCATCTCTAGCTGTGCTGGGAACACAGAGAGTGGCAAGAGCCTCCTCAATTTGCTCAAAGTGTTTTAAAATACAGACAACTGATGGTTGCCAGGCTTCATTTTCTCTACCTGTCTGCATTTACTCCCTGCTTGACATTTAACAGTGTGGATGTCAAGGTGCTCTGTGTTTCAGGAGTTATTATTAAATATTCCAACTCTAACACAGACAGGAGCTTGTTGGTAACACAGATCTCTGATTTCCTTCTTATTTTTATGCTCGGAGCCATTAGCTCTGTGCCTTGTACTTGTGGCATGCTTGTGAGAGTAAGTTTAAATGCCTGCAGCAAGGCCTCAGAGTAGAATCAGAAGTCTTGGTGGAGTCACAGTGAAATAATAAAAAGATACACACAAGAACAGCTGTAGCCAACATTAAACACTCAGCCATCCATTATTGATGAAACATGCTCCTTGTGCTTGCATAAGAAGGCTTTTTATCATCTTATTATTTAGAATTCCTAGTAAGGCTTTGTCAAATGAATACAGCTTCCTGCAGTTTGAATACCTCAGAAGCTTTAGGTTGTTTGGGTATTTTTTTAGCTTATCCAAACTCACTGACTCAAATAATCTGCTGCTAAAACCAAAGCTGTGACTAGAGGACCATATTCACAGAATAAACAAATCATAGAATGGTTTAGGTTGGAAGGGACCTTAAAGATCACTTTGTTTCACCCCTGCCATGGGCTGGAACACTTTCCACAAGCCCAGGTTGCTCCAAGACCTGTCCAACCCATCCATTCCAGCCATGGGGCAGCCACAACTTCTCTAGGCAATCTCTGTCTCACCACTCTCACAGTTTTGACATAATATCCAATCTAAATATACCCTGCTTCAGCCTAAAGCCATTCCCTCTTGCCCTGTCACTCCAGGCCCTTGCCCAAAGTCCTTCTCCAGCTCTCTCAGAGCCCTTTTAGGCACTGGAAGCTGCTGGAAGCTCTTTCCCAAGCTTTCTCTTCCCCATACTTGCTTAGAAAGATAGTCTCAAAAAATTGGTATATACAAGCCTACAAGTTGTCAAAAAAGGGGGAAAAAAAAGTACACAAAACTGTGGATTAATCTGGGCCAGATGCTGGTGATACTTTAAAGACACTCATTGAATGCACTGCCAGTGAAAAAGGCAGAGCAAACCCTTGGAACACGCTCTGCATGCCAGGGATCTCTGCCATGGTGCCAAAATGTGCTTCAGCTACTCCCACCCAACAGCTTCCCACCCCCTTCTTCCAGGGCTCCCTCGGCGTGATCCGTGTTAGTCAGCAGGGTGCTGCTGCTTGTCCCACAGCCAGGCATTCCAGGGGCCAAGCATTCCCAGAGTCACCTGTCAGTGATGCTAAAGGAAAATCTGGGCTAGCATTTTGAATTTTACACACACACACAAAAATAATCCATTAAAATAATAACAGTATTCCGAAATGGTAATCAGCTGCCATTGATTGATTTTAGATTGGTTGAAGTAAAGAAAGATCCCCTGCCCTTCTTTTAAACAAAAAGACATGTGGAAAACATGTTCTTACTAGTACAAATTTCAATTGGGGTCGAATCACTACTGTTGAAGAAAATAGATATATAAGAACAAAATCTTTATTCAATATCAGTGCAATGTAAGCTAAGCTAACTTACGACTGAAGAGTCATTTTGGCAAAATAATTATAATCAATTTATGATAAAGAGGGTATTTTGAACTGTCTCCTGTTTTATTTGTGTACATAAGGGATATAAAGTCACTTTAATGTTACTATACAGGACAAGGATCCACAGTTATGAAGAATTTGTATTGCAAAATGATAATGATTTTTTACCAGAACCTCAGACAATGATAATTAGAATAAAAAATGTTTGTGACAATTTCAAAAAAGATATATATATATAAACTCTTGATAAAATTCTTCACAAGGGGCCTCACCATTGGTGATATGACTCATTGCTTCAGTATTACCCATATCTTACTGCTGTCTAGTCCGCCAATATATGGATTTTAATATAGAATTAATTGCAGATAGAGATTTTACATAGCATACTTATGAAGTTCCTATCCATTGATATACATTTATGGCTTCAGGAGTGAGGCTCCTGCAATTCCTCCACCACTTATTGTCAAGTTTAAATTGGTTTCTGAAGCTTCCACAGGGGGAGAGAGCTTCTGTGCTCAAGTGGCCTCCTACAGACACGGTGTCAGATCACACAGGTTAATGAGACAGGCAGCCAGAAGTGAGAATAAAGGCAGAGCAAACAGGTTAACAAACCCTCCCAGAGCTTTGTGCCATCACACACAGGCTGCTCCTGAGCCCCTCCCCAGCCCCAACACTCTGGGCACTGCAGTCAGAGATTTCATCTCAACACACACACACACCAAGCAGCAGGAAAAACTTCCACACCTGGCCACAGAAATCAACCCCCAAACCCCACCCCCATTCAGTGCAGAACATCTGAGTGTTTTGTAGAGATCAGACAAACTCAGTTCTCACCCTTGATCCCAAAAATCAACCCCAAAACATCTCCATTCAGTGTAGAAGTTCTGAATGCTTTGAAGAGGTCAGATAAACTCAACTCTCACACCTCCTTTCCACTGATGGTCTGGTTTCCTTCACCACCTTTTCCCACATCTGCCAGACTTCAGTTTATTTTTTAAGCAATCTGACATCTTGGGGAAAGGTTAGTTGTGCATCCAAATGCAACCTAGCCCAAATAATTATGCTAAATGCCCAAATACCGCCCTTTATGCCCTAGTTGCAGTAAAAACCCCACCAGTTTAATGTTACCCAGCGCACACAAGCAAGTTTTGTCAGTCTTACAAAGGAACAAATGTAAAAGTGGAAAAATTCAAGTGTCTGTAACAAACACACCAGCATTTCAGGGTTTATCTAGGAGAGATTGAAAGCCCAGGAAAAAAGGGATTTCCAGGCAAAGGAAGCTCTTTCGAGGAGGACCAATGTTGAGTGGTTGGTTCCCACAGCAACATTTCTGCCATGCAAAGAACAACTTCAGACAACACCCAAGTCCCCACAGCATACAACATGGAAATTAGTTACACTTTGACAGGAAGTAAATAAAATTGAAACCCCCACAAAACCCAACAGAGCCAAAGTGAGGGAGTGCAACAGTCCAGTTTCAATTGTGAAGTAGCTGGGAGAAGTGTCCCAAAAGTGCATGGAATTGCTGCAGGGAAAGAGTAGACTCCTCTCCTCCTACTCTACACTGCTGGTCCACAGTGTGGAGCCCCTGAGGGGTTTTCCTGGGCTATGCCAAAGTCATTCCCTGTACCAGGCAGCAAACTGAGCTCAGTAGTTCTGCAAAGAGGGTCTCAGGTCACTGCTGAGTGCAGCCTAACAGGATAATGCAGAGCCAGCTATCAGCCCTGCTCTCAGGGTAATCACCACAGAGTGGCTAATCCAAAAGGAACATTTTGCTTCTGACAAATAATGCTTTGGAGATGGTCTGGGATGGCCCTGCTTTTGGACAATCTTCATTCACACACCTGAGACACAGAGCTGCACATCCTCACCCTACAACTCCTGGGACAGAGGCTCCCCAGCCAGCTTTGAATAGACAGGGATTGCCTGGGAAAGTGGTGGGGGGGAGGAGATAATCCCTGGGGAAAGGGAAATTGGGGTCCAGAACTGAGAGGGGAAGGAGAAGGGAGGGAGCACATGGTGCAGAGAAGGGCATCTGAGAGGTGCAGACATTGAGGCAAATGGGAAGGGAGTTTCTTTGAGGAGAGTTTCCTGTCAGAAAGCCATTGATTGATGGAAAACAAGCCTGAATTTGGGGAACCAGCTGCAATAGTGCAGTGGACAAAGGCAGCTGTTAATATTGGTTTTCTTTATGACTATCCTGTTTCCTTAAAACATTTTCGCATTTTAGTTCAGAAATATTACGTCATAATGAATCTTGATTTTTACCGCCATTTTAATCTCCTCATAAAAGATTACTGTAGAGAAAAGTCATGTATTTTCTGCATTAAAAGCCTGGATAACTTTTTCAGGCATTGTAAAATGCCGCTTATCAGGGATTGACTCACTCAGAAAAAGACTGTGGGGCCCTTTTACTGCTTCTGGTTCCAGCTGCAGCTCAGGCACAGCCAGTTTGGTTATCTCCAAATCATGTTCTGTGGCACAAGATGGATAACACCTCAAAAAACAACACAGACAATACAAAGGCCTGGACACATCTGAATAGTCTGAGGTGAAGATCCATGAGAATTCTGAGACCATTAGAACCTTTGTGATATGGATGCACTCAGCCAAAGCTTGCTCTCACAGAAATGGGTAATAAAACTGTTTGACAGCATTTCCTCTGTCCCAGGGCACTAAAAATAATTCCTGATGCCATCACAGTGGGGAATTATAAGATGGCCACCCAATGAGGTTAATATAAATAACGATGCTTCCTCCTGAACACAAAATGATGAGGAGGTAGGAGAAAAAAAATAAAAAAAGTCATAAAATAATCAGTATTGAAGTATTTCTTTAAGCAAGAACAGAGCTTTCAATAGCTTGACTGCAAACCTAAAATCCCACAGCTTTGGAAGGAGTAAGAAGAAAGTGAAAGCAGAAAATAAAAGAGCAAGGTGCTCTGTAGGATTGAATTAATAATGTAGAAAAACCTCCCAAGTAAGAAACACCAATCCTGAAAGGAAAAATAAAATGTCACTGCAATCTAAAATACTTCATCAATAATAAATGCAATTCGCTCTGAATGAGGTCTGTTGGCTCATTTTTTTTTTTCCTGTAAAAGTGCTGTAAATCCAGGTTACCTCCTACAAGCTGCCTTTGTCACACACAAGAGGGAGATTCTGCTGCTCAGCTCCAACAACCTGAGGAGGAGCTGAGCAGCTCCTGCCATCACCTCTGACCCCCAAACCAAACAGATGAATGTGGCAGGAGCCTTACCCTGCCCACAGCCAAGAGCCACCCTCCATTCCACTGGGGAAGCTCTAGGGGAGCAATTAAACCCAGTGGGAGGGGCAGCTCCCACGTAAATCTCTCTATTTATCTTATTTATCTTATTTATCAAAGGCCAGCGTGCCCTCTGCAGCACCCAGGACACTCCAACATCTCCACATCAGCTGCAGCCTTTCCTTTTCTCTGTTGAAGTTCAATTGGTGCCCTCTTTCCCTAAGCAGCTATACCTAAGCAATAAGCCTTGATGAGGAGTGCATAATCAGGAGACAATTTAGGATGCCCAACACCTGAGGCTCTACAGGTCAATTAACAAACCATATTCTCAGTCAGATGTTTTTGGGAGTAAGAACATATATATTATGGTATATATAGTATAAATTAACAGGCTTTAGAGTTGCCATAGTAATTTTCTCTCTCTGTCTCTCTTCACCCCCCCCTCCCAATCGAGTTTGAAAGGCATTTGAGAGGGAGACTAAGGAAAAAAATGTCATTTAAGGAGTTTTTCTTCACATTTTTATTATACCAATGCAATAGTTTCTGAAATGGAAACAAACACCAGTCTTTTACAGTTATATTTGAGTCTGAAAGAAGATTTCTGCTCTGTCTTTCCATAGTGAGGGAAGGAAATAAAAGATCCTTGTGCCTGGCTGTGCACAATTAAATGATCTGGGGACATGAGTCAAGCTAATTTATAAATTCTCCCAGATTCAGCCTGGCCAATACAATCCCAGTGTGAAAACCTTTAGTCAGTTTACATGTACCATCTAACTTCAGACTGAGACTTTAAAATGTCCACAAAATTTGAATTTGAAAATATAACAGTTTCACTGTGAAGGATGGTGACCACAGAGTGCAGCCCTTTCGGGAGGGGAGTTGCAGCTGTTGTGTGTTGGGTTTGTGGTATCATATTGGTAGATTTGATATCTGGAAAAATCAAGAGGCAACTAAATATGTATCAGGGTGATCTTTTTAGTTTTTCCTTTTTTAGTATTTCTGAGTGGTTTCTATTTACTTCTGCTTTACCTGAAAAAAAAAACCAAAACACTATAGATAATTAATTTTTTATAAAATTCTTAGGAATCACACAATAAAAATTAGCTGAGAAAATTGATGGTGATAAAGTAGGATGCAGTAACAACATATGCCTCAAAATGCAACCCACAATTGTACAAAAAATATTTTTACTGATGAAATATCTTTAGAAAATTAACAGATTACTGGTTTACATGTGAGTATCTGTGTAGGCATAGACTTAGACTAATTCAGTTTTATTTTTCTTATCATCAACCTGGTTACAGAGGTTCAGTGAGAATCTCCAGTATATGTGTCTTATTCAGGGGACACAGTGGCTTGGGTTTGTTTTATTCTGAAAATTTATATAAAACATTTACAGACTTTAAAAAAAAATACATTTTCTTCTTTAATATACAGCATATATTTACACAAAGTGGGATGGGAAACCCTGCATCAGCCTGGATAAGCACAATACGCTCATCTGACTGCAATTTCACTGTGAAAAATCCCTAGGATGATGAAAAGGGATAAAGAGAGACATTGAAGATCTATCAAACCCCCATGTTTCCTATATTCTGCCTTAAGATCTATTAAAATTTAAATGATAAAGGCTTCATAAACCTTTACATCTCTCTTAAATTTAACATCAAATAAATACATAGCTAAAGTTATTTTAACCTATTTCTTCACTTATTTCCAAGGAATTAGTCATAGAATTTCAAGATGACAATACCTGACCATGCCCTGTTTTATTGCAGGATTTGTTTTTTGAGGCTTCCTTCCAGAGATATCAGTGCAAAATCCTTTTCCTCCTCCTCCTCCTCCCAAAGATCCTAATTGGAAAAATTACAATGTAGAAAGTGTAATTGCTTTCACACAAATGCTGTCATGGAGATATGGACTGTAACCCCCTTTTTGTGATTCTTTTAAATGCAAAAAAAAAAAAAAAAATTAAAAGCATTTATTTGTGAAAAAAAATCAAATCCCAGCCCCAGAATTCTAGTGGGTGAAATAGTGATCCAAGTCTCCTTCAATCATGAGAGATGCTTCCAGATTCTCAGGCTGAAGTGATGGACGTTTACTCATAAAAGAGAAAGAATAGGTAGAAGTGGCTAATTCAAAACAGGAAAGAAGATATAAAGAAATTAAGAAAGAGAAAAGGCAACCTGCAAGGTCTTATCCAATACAGTTTTTGTGACTCCAGGAAACACCTATGATTTATGAACTTATATCACTCCTTCACACAGATATTTCTTTCATGTGTCCATGCAAAGTAGGAGCTCGGATGTAAACTCGATTTTTCCTCCAACCACTTCACAAAGTCACTGTTGTAGGTAAAAGGAAAAAGATTATTTTTATGAGCAGTAGAAGCACTTAAGATGCACACAATGTGAAAAGCTAAAATCTCTTCCCCTGGACCGGTGACTCATGTTCAGTGCACAATAAAGCTGATGTTTGAGATACCTGCAGCACACCCTGTGCCCTCAGGCAGAGAATTTTTCCACTAATCCACACAAACACAAACCTGTGGTTTAAACTGCTCCCAGGGACAGGGATCTCCCACAGTGCGTGTGGGATTTTTGAGACATCACTGCCGGCGAAGGGAGATCACAAATCTTTGCCTTTTTCTCCCCAAATATAGAAAACTGTGTGAGCACCCAAATCAGTTTAGATCAGGGTACTAGGAAAAGCTGGAAGAGATTTTCTCCCCAGGACAAATAACAAATAAATGAGTCAGAAAGACCCCAGAGCTGTCTGAGCCCTCGGCTGTGCACTCTGCAGAGTCTGAGGGAGCAGATGAACCTCAGGTGCATGTGGGCTTCACCTACCTCTGTGAAAAAGTCCAGTGATCTTAATTTATTCCACAATTATGGACCAAAGAATTGATCTTCCTTACAGCCTCAGGTGTAGAACAGGGCCTAATTAATAATGAAACTTGTGTGTGACAATGAGCAGAGGGTGGCTGGGAGCTCCTGCAGGTTCCAGGCCCGGGGCAGTGCAATGCTCAATGCAAGCTGAGGAAACCAGGGGCCTGGGGTTTGACAAACCACACCGGGCTCCCACACAGCCAAAACCCAACCAAAACCAAATAGAAACCCACTAAACACTCTGTCTGGGTTTGTGTATATATATATATATATATATATATATAAAATTGTAGATTCATTTTGGTTGGAAAAGCCCTTTAGGATCATCCAGTCCAACCATTCCCCCAGCACAGCCAAGGCCACCACTGACCCACGTCCCCAGTGCCACATCCACACATTTTTTGAACACTTCCAGGGATGGTGAGCCCACCACATCCCTGGGAAGCTCTTTCCAATACCTGACAACCCTGCCTGTGAGATTTTGTCCCCCAATATCCAACATAAACCTCCCCTGGTCCAGCCTGAGCTGTTCCCTCTCCTCCTGTCCCTGTTCCCTGGGAGCAGAGCCCGACCCCCCCGGCTGTCCCCTCCTGGCAGGGAGTTGTGCAGAGCCAGAAGGGCCCCCTGAGCCTCCTTTTCTCCAGGCTGAGCCCCTTTCCCAGCTCCCTCAGCCCCTCCTGGGGCTCCAGACCCTTCCTCACCTCCATTCCCTTCTCTGGACTCACTCCAGCCCCTCAGTGTCTTTCATGGAGTGAGGGACCCAATATATATCTATATATACATAAAGACACACACACACATATATGTGTGTATATATGTATGTATATATGTATTTTCAGGCATTAGGATCTCCAGACAACCTAAAAATCTCAGTACATCCCATCCAGAAAGTCTTGTGTGCCATTCGTGCAATATTCCAGCTAACTAAATGCAACACCTTCTTCCTGGGGAGTAGATTTCTGCTTGTCAGATTTTTGGTCATTTCTCTATATACTGGAATTTTTTGTATAGGCACACCCAAAGTATAATTAATTAAAAATAGCCAGAGTTATAGAAAAAATATTCAAATAGATGATGAGGGACTAAGATTTAAAAATGGGTTTTTGTTTTCATTTATCCTCCTGAAAGCATCCAAATCTATGGTTCAGTGAGGAAAGAGCGGCATAAAGATAATTTAATATGACCTCCTTGAAATGCAGGCCAGAGAAACTTTTATTTTTTTTTAAATAATTTCTGCATGAAATACTTCATGAAAAGAAAATAATAGATCAAGCACATCCTTCTAGCAGTCATTACCTCTGAATATTCTAGGAGGCTTTGGAAACACTCTCTCTCTTCCTTCCTTGTGTTTAATTTTTAGTGAGCTGGGGTAAAGCAGGTAAGTATAAACATTTCACACTCTGCAGTGATTCCACTCTTTTCTGCCCATTATTATGCAGGAGTCACCAAACTACACTGGAACTTTGAAATTTTGCCCAAAGGAAGACAAGATTGGGTAGCAACTACTCACCTACGACACCTCACCCAATGTTATCAAAAGAAGGAAACATTCCTCAAGTAATTAAATATTTATTCCTTTAAAGGTATAACTAGAGCACAGAAATACATTTCTACCTCCCACAGCTTTTATCAAGCTGTCAAGTTCTCCATAACTTGGTGTTAACTGAGTCATAAAGGGAAAAATATCTAAAGCAAGAGAAATGTGTGAACCCTTGCTTGAGGATGCACTTGGTCATTCAGTGAGAAACAGGAAAAAAATCTTGGTTATTCCTGATCTCTGCAGGTGCAGCTCAGCAGCAAGATCAGGGTGTGCTCAACTTCCAAACAGCGGCTGAATTCCCTGCTAGGACAACGTGGGATAATGTGCCTGCCCTTGGACACAGCTTCAGACCTGACCTTTCACTTCTGGGCAAACTCCTGATAAAGTTTCAACCGAAAAAACTTCATCCTTTTTGTCTTTTCCAGCTTCCATCCTTCTCCATACACATATTCATCATCTTACAAATTAACTGAACAGCCCAGTCTGGCCTGAGGTGTTGTTTATAAAACAACTGAGTGTATTTATGAAAAAAGTGAAAGGAGATACATTGACTTATTTCCATTATAAGACTTTAATTCAGATTTATACCAGGGGATTCATTTAAAAAAAACCTCAAACCTACTAATTTTTAAAATCTGACAGAAATCTGCATTTTCATACGCAGAAATGTTATTTTAAGTCTATAAATATCCATCCTCTGTATTAAAATTGAGTTTCAGAGAGACACGGGAACCTTGCTTTGGCCAGCTGTCTTTGAGATACAGATCAAAGCACCAGATATAAAAATATCCAGACAGTATTTTTGTTTTCATGGGACTGTTTCCCTCTGCATCTCCAAACCTTGGTCCACCTCTTTCTCAGGTGTAAAAGATCCAAACTATTGATCAACATTTCACACTCTGAGGGCAGTGCAGCAGGAAAATACTGGATCAAAGTCAATCTCTGCAGATGCTTTATCCCCTGCTCCCTTATTTTCAAAGCATTTTTTCAGCTTTAAACATATGATAACTATTATTCATAGCCAAGCACTTAAACTCATGTGTGAGTTTAATAATGAGATTGAGATCAGTAGGAATTAAGGATTAAAAAGTGCTATGTCTGAGTAATACTAAGTTATTTTAATACACTTCAAACCTCTATTATTTTATAGTAATGACCTGCTCAGGAGCTTTACCTAAAATACATATTTAGCTATGTTAACTCTTCACTTTCAGATTCTCAATTTTATAAATAAACAAGTAAGGGAAAAAAAAACCACTTAGGAAAATTATTTTGAAAGTTATGTACAGGTTTTCTATGTTCTCTGATTTCTTAATTCAGGAATTGTCTCCTTGCTGAAGATGTGTAGTATAAATTGAAATACCTTCATGGCCATTTTCCCATGGTTTATTAAAATGGGAAAGCCAAAATGGGAAGTTTACCAAATGGGAAGTTTATCAAAATGGAAAGCCAAAATTTTTCTCTAGCCTTCTTCTTATGGCCACAGGTTAAAAGCTACAGACATTTCTGACTGACTTCAGTAACTTGGGTGTCTAATTCTCACAGAGAAAATACAATGCCTGGCATGTGAGTAACAAGAAGAATGACCACAGAATTTAAAACCACACTAGAAACTGTCCTCAGCTCAGGGAGGCCTCTCTGACCTTCATGCTGATTTTCAAAACAGGCATTTGCTGTATAGTTATCAGCTGGAAGCAAATAAAAATATCTAAGTTCTGTCATTAAGAAATATGTAAATATATTCACTTCTCTTGCATTTTAGGTACAACTTGAACATTTTCCAGGTTCTAGGTACACAGGAAGATGTGTGATACCCACACATTTTGGGTGAGAACCAAGGTGATGATCATGAGAAAGGGGTTCAGATTTCTGAGCAAAGGTGTGGAGTTCCCATTTTTCAATGGAATACTCTCTCTAGAGAATATTTCTGAAATCCACGTTATTTTTTTATGCCTACCCTTTACACTACACTGAAAATTCTTCTAAATCTGTAAGATTTGCAAGATTTCAAGATGGAAAGTCTGTGGGGTGAATTCTTGATTGGTGCAGTTAATGGAATTATCATAGTGGCAATTGTGACATTGTAAAAATGAATTTCACAACTTACTTATTTTAATAAAAAAAAATAAATTAAATATTTAACTTGCTGTTTGAGTTCACTTTGTAACACTGGATTTTTGAATTCTAAGGGCCAGTGGTTACTTTTTGCTTATTTAGGAATTTCACAGAATCATAGAATGGTTTTGGAAGGGAACTTAAAGACTGTATAGTTGAAAACTGTTGGTGCCTTACCTGATTTTGCCTTTCCTTGCATGACAGCAGTTCCAGATTTTGTAATCCTTCTCATGTTTCCATGTACTTTTCCATCCCTTGTTTCAGATGAGTGGATAAAAACTGCATGAACAATTCAAACACAGGCACCCCGTATTTTCCACTATCAAACCTGTCCCCATCCTGTTGGCCTTACTGCACGAGCTGGGCACTGAACTGGCACATCCTGGTTGGCTGCAGGCTCATTTTATCATGTGCATTACTTTATCATTTATCAACACTGAATTTTATTGTGTGACCATGAAGATAATTAGAGCATAGATGGACAAAAGGCAAATAATCCGTCCAAAAGTAGGACTCTAATGGCCACGGACTAAGTTGCCCGAAATAATTCTGGATTCTTGCCTCAGTGACTGATTTTCCTGGAGCATTTCACAGACACAGTCCCTATTCTGAGTGAGTGACTGATCCCAGATTCCTTTCACTGTGGTTTTTATCCACGGAGACCCCAGCACTGGAGAGTCCACATGCTCACAGATTCCATTAGGCTACGTGCTTTCCTCTAAACTTTTCCAAATTTGAGATGCTTTTTAGAGCAACAACCTAATTTTAAAGCAACCATCGAGTTAATTCATCAGAGGTTTAGAGGAAAACACTTCTGAAGAAGAGCTATTACTTTTATTCATGGTGAATTGCCTATTTTACTTTCTCATGCAGCATGCCAGGACGTTTTTACTTGTCTGTTATTTGCTATTTTTGTCTTTAGACTCTGTATCTGTCTTTTGTCTCTGTAATCTCATTTGTAAAGATCCCAATTACTTTTAGGGGGATAATTGTTACCACAAGCAATGTCAGTCTATGTCAGACTCCAGGGCTTTGTAGGGAAAGCTCTGCAAGGACTTCCCCACATCTCATATATTTTGGTCATGTCTACACTCTCCAGCTCTGATTGGGGAACTGCTTTTATTACACAGTACAACTAAACAAAGCAAAAATAGTAATTTCCTAAAAGACCTCTGAGAGTACAGTTCTTTACATAGACTGTGTAGGAGGGCAATAGAACAAAATTTGGTGCTTTGCTATTCTGAGGAATAATCAGCGTATCTGAGACAACATCCAAACATCTCTCAAAAACTCTGCAAGGGCTACACTTGTCACTGTTGGTGTAAACCCAGTGTTTATCACAGCGTTTCAAATCCCCTGTGAGGCCATGAATGTTCCCTTAACTTGATAGTATCTAATTATAAGGAAAATTAATTGATGCTCATTTTTCTTTTACATATACACCCAGACTGTTTGATAATGATGATACTCTGTATAATAATGATAAGGCTCTGTAGTTAAATAACTGTTGGTGTTAAAAGGGAATAAAAGCAGATATTTGTGCAGTGGACTTTGTACAGGTCTGTAAAGTGTGGCACAAGAGATGATTCCAAGGTTTTGAAGTGCCAGCCTTACAAGTGAATAAATTAAATTATCTTTATGATTATTCTGAGGTGTTGCATTTAAACACATAATTTCATCACACATGACACATACATATAGAGGGTTAAATCTGTCTCATATTTATACTCTGGTTTTGACCCACTGACCATGTGTGGCTTTTCTGGTTTTTAAAAAATGGGAAAATTCACAAAAATGAAGAATAAAAAAGGAAGCACAAGGCAGAATGAATAACTCTATACATCAACTATCATTCAGAGGATACCTGTGCATTAAAGGAGACGAGCCAGATTGAGGATTCCAAGGTTAAATGAGTTTATTGAGTTAGTGGTTACAATGGTATGTCAGATACCTGTAATCCAAGCTACACCTACATATTTGCCTCTAAATTCTCACACTGTCAGTTTCCGTGTCTCTAAACATTCCACCACCAGGTCTTCTATTACTAATATAATAATAATAATCAGAATAATAATAATCATAATATAAAAGGCAATGTCAATCACCATATTGTGCTTCATACTCCACCATAAGGAATTCAATTGGCAAAAGTAAACCTCTGGTCATATTAATGGGATTAATTGAAATGTGAGCAATCATAACACTACTAGAATATAAAGAACAAAATCTGGTTCAAAAGAAGCATTTTTAAGATGAATTAGTTTGAATCTGTTTTAAAAATTCACATACTATAATGAAGATGACTTAAAAGTTATATCATTTCATTATTGGGCCACACATTGAAGCATATTGGCTAGTACATTTTTGCACTGCAACAGAAGCAATACAAGCTTTATGGTCTACCATTACAATTCCATTTTTTTTTTTTTTTCACTGAATATACCTGCCAACCTAATGTTTCTTGCATGCATAAAAATTTTGGGGTTTAGACTTGAATTTATCATTTAGTCCACGTGTATACCCCCGTGATGCAATTTCTTTGGCCAATTTAATGCTATAGTTTAGTTTAAAAAGGAAGCTTGGAGTTAAGTCCACTTAGCATTAGAAGGCAATGCCCTGAATTTTGGGCACTGCAGAGAGTTATTTACTGGAATAGAGTCTCAGGTCACATGCAAATTGTCACTTTGTCCCCCCCACCCCATGCCAGACGCACACAAGTCGGCAGGTACGCATACAAAAAAAGAATATAAAACCCTCCTGGTAAAGCTCAGTGGTTTAGAATGAATCCATAGCTTTAAATTCACTTAAGGCCTGTACAGGGGAAATATGTTTCTTCTGGGACCCTCTCCTCACTCTTGTCTGATATTCTTCTGGTTTTTCTCTCTTTACTAGAGGTTTCTTCTCAGGGGCCTTCATCTTCCAAGATACAACTGGAGAGTTCACTGCAGCAGTGCCATAGACCTTCTGGTATTTAGTAGAAGCCACATATGATGCTTTCACTGTAAGGACCACAGCGTTCATCAGGTTTTTAGCTGCCTGGATGAGAGAAGTGGCACTGTCCAGCTACAAACAGAAAACAAAATGAAATATAGCAAGGTTACTCCAACACAAAATACAGCAAGGTCATTCCACAGCTGGATCACTGGGCCAGTTCATGACTGGATCCTCCCAGATTGCACTGAAGTTGGAGCAAATCCTCTTCCTCAGGGAACCTTGGAGTATCCAGCACTGGCAACATCATGCACTGAACAGTAAAGGCGAGACTGTGGTACCTCACATTAAATTCTTTCTAATAAATTAAAGGAAAAGCTTGTGTTGTCTGTGGGTTGTTTTTCTGTTTGTGGGTTTTTTTGGTCATTGATTCTTTTTTTACAGTTTAAGACATTTTCTGTTTTCTAACAAAAAAACCCTTTACTTCTCACTTACACCTTTAAAAATTTACTGTTACACATCAACTGCAAAACAGGTCAACAGGGATTTTTCCCAAGTGTTCCAGTTTGTTCTAATTATTCCTGTTAAGCCCAGGGTATCACCCCCAGTGGTGTCTACAGGAACAGTGTGAGGCCAGCACTGAGCTTGTTAGAGAATCCCATCTGAAGAGATGAAAGGAGGTTCTGAAACCCCTACAGAAATGAAAAGATGAGACCGTTAACTGCAGGTTTTGGCAGCTCCTGTAATGTGTGAGTCACTCATGGTCTCAAGGAATGTTACTTTGTGGTTACCAGGCTTTTTGTACCTTTGTGCCTCTCCCATGCACCAACCTGCCTGAGGTTCCTGGGTGTCCTTGGGATGTGAGAGCCCTTAAGGACTTGCTGAGCTTCAAAACACCGGGACTTGCAGTCAGCAATCTTCCTTCATACACTGAAGTGAAGTACATACCCCTGGCCAAAGTTTTCAAAAGGACTTCAACATATAATGGGGGCTTCCAAGGCAATGTCTCAATTTTCCAAGATGTGAATCAGGCACAGCTCCTAAAAATACACTCCTAAGGACTGCAGCAAGCCAGGTTACTACTTAAGATGTTCAATTATCCCTGTCCTAAAATACTGAAGATGGGATACACATTTTTTGTGATAAAGCCTTTCAGATACACCATGGAGGCTGCTTCAGTTACTTACATCTTTCCTAGACTGCAGGAATGATATGGGATATAGTTTTACTTTACCTCTTTGATTCCACCCCACATGGTCAGTAAGTTTTTAACTATTTTTAATTAGTACAAATGGCCTGTGTCACTCCAAAGATTTCCTGCTCCCTATTTTGGAGCATGGCTCTGTATATAAATGCTAAGCAAGGACAAACAGTGAGAAGGCAAGAACAAAAACCACACCATACTTCACTTCATTTTGAATCATTAACAGAAGACTTCAGGAGACGTTTCCTTTTGAAGTGTCAGTGACTGATGTGAACAAAAATAGACATTACAGAAAGCCTGTATTTGAAACCACATTAATCTATACTTACCTGGGGTATTTTATTTCCTCTGCTCTGGCCTTAAACTCATTACTGTTCATCAAATACATAAACAGCTACATACAGTAAGGTGAAAACCAAAAAATAAAGCATTTTAATGATATTCACGTATGTGCTGCCATTCTCTGAAATGCACAGTTAATTGCCTGCCCCTAGTAAATATTTTTCCTTGGGACTAATTTGTATTTCTGTTAGTAAAAGAAACTAAGTTAAAAGATGGAAAATTACATTACATGGCAGAAACATGACTGTTCAATAGGGAGTAATGAAATATAAGCCAGTCTAGTGTTATTCTATAACCACACTGCTGCATGATTTATAAGGCAATCTGTATGTTTGTTGGCAAATAACAGATCACACTCTATTAAATTAGGATATTCTAATTTACCACAGAGATCTACAATCAAGCATTATTCATTGTTAAATGATTCTTTTTGAAACACTGGTGGATTGATATTGAATATAAAGTGATACCATCAAATAGTGTTTACTTCATAATCAGTGTGGATAAACTGACTGGATTGAGCCTCTATTGCACGTTCCTGAATGAATTCTGGTTGCTGAAGGTTTCCAACAGCTTCACATTTTCCACCATGAAAAGCTGATTTATGTGTATTAAGAAACAGAATAATTAAAGGAAGCATTTTAAATTGAGGGGGCACCAAAATTAGATGCTTAAACACATACACAGAGTTCAATCTACACCTCTGAACACAGTAATCAGTGATTTTATGGACTGCAGTGATAAGGGTATGCAGAATCTTGCACTTCTTCAAGATCAGATGCAGGCTACAATGACACCTTTTAGAAAACCATGTATTTTGACATCATTTTAACTCTCTTCAGTTTCTATATGCTGTTAGAGTAGATAAGAGCTCCCTGTTTTCACCATTATTAATCACATTTTAAGATGCAGATACTCAGTCTCTGATCCTAATATCCACTTGCTAGTCTTGGAACCAGAAAAGAGACATAAAACCCCATCACAGGCTGTGAGTGTTCTCCAAAAATCTGCTGGTGGTCATTCCATGCATCCAATTTGGCCACCTGAGCACTTCCCATGATTTTCTTAGCGCCTCCAGCTCCTTGCTTCCATTATGGCTCAGTAAAGAAGAATTAAACTGAATGAACATCATTCCAATTAACATTTACATCTTCCTACACCACCATGTTGCTCCAGCTCGAAGCTGTGCTTTTCCACACTGGCACAAAGCTGGAATGAGGCAGCAGTGAATCAAGCCCTGAGTGTGTTAATTCCTTACAAAATACGGGCACAGAAACATACACACTTTTTTCCAAGCGTTATGTTAATAATAAAAAATCATAGGAAGGAAAATTAACATTTCAAATAAAAGCACCACCAGGAAAATTACTTCACAGTACAGAAGGCAACCTTTACTCCCTGCAATACCCACAGAATTTTAGATATAAAGATGGATTTTGGTCCTAACAGCCAACAGAGCCTTTGACTTACAGCACAACGTAATGGTGTTCTGCTGCTTAGACCTCCTTAAAAATATGTTTGCCTGCTTTAGGGGAAAAAAAAAGCTCTCTCAACCACGAAAGATAAACTTGGGTTGCTGTCCACAAAACTCTTAAAAACAGTGAATGCTGAGGAAAATTCAAAATTCATAAAGAACCTAAGAATAACTGCACTGGACCTGGAAACTTTGAATAATTAAGGTGGGAAAAGATCTGCCAATAATAGAATTCCAGGGTTTTCTTCCCCTTACAGAAAATCCTTCAAGTTTTGAGGGGGTTTTGAGCTGCTTATCAGCTGTTCTGCAATTTTCCTGCACTATTTGCAGAATTTTCCAGAATCTTGAGGTAATCAAGATTTCTTGCTTCTTTTACATATACACATAATCTAAATAAAATAACCAGCAATTGCAATAGCAAAATAGCTGAAGAAATAGGAGGGAATAAAGCTGGAAATTTTTGTCCTTAACAGTAAAGCAATGAAAAGAGATGTTCTCCCTGCACTGACAGACTGCTGTAATAGAGAAGAATTATACTTTATGTTTTAGAAAAGAGAAAATCTAACTTCTAGAGATGCCCTCATATTTATAACAATAAATATCCATAAAAAGGTAAGGGAAATTAAGGGGGAAAAAAAATAAATCTGTATTTCCCATGAGTAAGGATACAGAATGGGTAGCTTTAAAAGAGCTGAATGCTTAAGAATATTCTATATCATTACTGCTGATTTGAATAAACCTTGAAAAGTGGGTGAAGACATCAAAAGAATTGTAGATAGTTTCTGGTCTCAAAATATTTGAGCAATGAAAATAAAATGACCTGTGAAATGATAGGCCAGCTCAGCTGACAGCATTCCCAAATTAAATGATGCAATGTCTATGACAGACTCCATAAAGAGAGGAAAGAAACACAATTAATGGTAAGCAAAGGGTTGTGTGGGTTAAAATATTTTCTAAGTAACCTACATCATATTTTGGTATGATTAAACTTTGAATTGCTTAAAATAGTGCTGTGGGTATAATTGGATCTTTGAAAGGTCCTTTGCTTAGTAATACATGACAGTTTGATTAAAAACTCAGTTGACACAAAACTAACAAGACACACACACAGAAGGATTCCAGATTCTCCAGAAGTACATACACACACACACACAAAAAAATCTGTGCTCAACAGCAAATTTCACAGTGGGGTCTTGGAGGAACCATTTGGAGGCCTCACAATATTAATATTTCTACTAAAAACTTGGAAAGGAAGTCACTCATTTGAAGAAATTTGCAGATAACGATTGTGAAAGTGTCAAGTCACTCAGAGGGCAAATGATTGATATTTAATTTGCTGCTAAAAGCCACAAATATAGATTTAATTTTGGCCATATCTACAGCAGATGATACCTAATTAGACCATAAGGAACTTTATTCTCTGCAGGATCCCAGGCAATCATTCCTTGAGTACACAAAAAGGAGGAGACTGATAAAATAGGTTCAATTATCATATTCAGTTTATCCTCTGTCCACAGTTAAGGGATAGTGAGTCCTCAATGCAAGAACAATATTGAGGAACTGGGAAAGAACTTAAAGAAACTCAGTAACAAAAAACATCTTTTATGGGAAAGACTCAGCCAGCTCTGTTTTTCCCACTTGCAAGTGAATGACTAAAAAATGAGTTGACTGAAATCAGCAAGTACATGGTAACAAAGCTGATTTTATTTCAAGTTCCACAGGTTAGACAAAGATAAAACAAAACTTAAAGGCTGAGAGGAGAAGCTGGGCACTTCAGTTATTAATTACCTGAAATTATTTATTTAGCAGTTATATTAATTAACCACAAGAAATCATGAAAGATTGATTCTATTTCTTGAAATTGTGAAGTTAATATTGGATGGTTTTGCTGAATATATATTAACTATTGGACATTTTTAGTGCACATCAATTCAGGGAGCCTATGCACCAGTTATGCAGGAAGGCAGCTTAGATAACAACAGCCCCCACTGACCTTGAAAGGTATGAAAACAAAAAATTAGTATTAGGAGCTATTGATAAATAGTTTGGTCTGGTTCACTTTGTACAGATTGGGAGGAAAGAAATATAATTTATTTTGCACATTGAAACAGAACCTGTAGCTCCTCAAATACTCTTGGCTAAGACTTGATTTGTACACCTTTAGCAAGTGACTTAGGCACTGCCAAGTTCTTAAGGCTTTTTGTGGATTCTGGGTGAATTCCTTGCTTCTCCTTCTTTCCAAAGGAAATTCACACTTTCCTGGACAAGGCACAATTACTCTTATCACACTCCAAAAGTCAATCAACAGTCTCCAGAGAAAATAAGGCTACAATTATGCAATTATGAAGCTGGATGGTAAATCAGGAGTTTAGCTTTCTCAGACTGTATTCTTACGCAACAGAACATTTTCCTCTCAGCTGTGCTTATAGGTAAATCCATTCCTACGTACACAAGAGGTATGCAAGAAAATGATCTTATTTATAAAATTACATCTTACATTTCTGTGGCACATTTCATGCATAAAACATGACCCTGTTAGAGAGATCCAATGCAAGAGTGGCCTGTTTGCTATTCAGATGCTCTCTTCCCTATGGAAGGAGACATCTGCTCTTTACCAGCACTGCTGTGCGATGGCTGAGGGTTTGCTTCAGTCACCTCAAAATGCTCGTAGGGCTCTTGCTACCTGCAGTCCATTTCAATAAAACTATCCTGTACACTTGAAAATCTCTCTCTCAAAAGAAGTCGTCATCTGAAATGTAATGTGGTCACAATAATGTTAAAAATGGATCTGTAGCTACACAGGGAAAATTGTATTGTACTTGTCCTTTCCTAGCTATTTGTTTTCACATTTGACTGCAATTAACTTACTCCTTTATACATGATGAATATTTAATTCATTTTGGGGGTAGTTGTGTTTTATAGGTGCCCAATCCACTGAATAACCACTCTCATCTGCATTTTTTCAATTACAGGTAAGAAACCCAAGGGATTCCCAAGCCCATTTAGTTGTATTAAACAAAGGCTGCTATGTCCAAGGACAGCAGAAAGCACAAAAATACAGCAATAACTATGGGTATCTTCTGCCTTCTATGGACTATTGTAATTTTAAAAGACATTGCCGACTGCTCTATGCTAATTTGCAAAAGCAGAAGTAAATAAAAATACTCCCAGAACAGACATTCCCAGTAAAAGGTAAACAGGCATAATATAAATGAATTCCTACATTTGCTTTACTTATTTCCAACTAAATATTTTAGTATTTTGGAAGCAAAAGGATAAATGACAAAATTACATCCTAATTCATTTGCTTTGAGAAGAACATGTAATGTGAAAGCTCATATTTTAACTGAAATGGTGAAATGACAAAAAGACAATTGGAAACACCTGAAAATTAACTAATTACCTAATTGTCTAATTATTTTTATGGAAAATAATTATTACTGATGTCTCTCCAGCCTGCAGGTCCCAAAGGTGGAAAATACATTTTTGAATTTTTGATAAATATTAGGTTTTTTTCTATTCAACAAATGCATTTACAGTGAATAAATAATTTCTCCAATACTATTGCTATGAAAAAAAAATTAGATTTTTTTCGTTGTTACCAAATATAACCTAAGTTATTTCCTCAGTACTTAACATTTAATTAAATATCTTGTTGCATGCCTTTCAGAATTTAATGGGGGAAATTATTTTTAACCCACAACAAAAGAAATCTCTCAGAAATGTTTAATTTTCTTTTCCTGCTCGTTATCTGCCATTTCACAGTAGGAAAAAAGATGCCAAACCAGTACAATTCTTACCACTCACCAGCACCCCTGTAAGGACAAGCAATACTATATAGCATTGAATTCTTAAAATTCAATTGTTTTAGCAGGCTTTTTCATGCTACAGCACTGCCTCTGAACTTTCAGAGTCTGCTGCTGAATTAAAGTATTTCACAACAATCTGAATGCCAAAATATCTGGAAAAACTCTACAGCACAGGGAAGAAAGCCTCAGTGAATAAAGCTAAAGGAGTTTTGTAGATGGGACAGGCTTTCACTCCACAAATTTGCCTGTTTGCACCACACATTTTCTTTGCTAAGGTTGAAGGTAGAGGAAGAAACAATTTCTACATCAATCCACAACTGAGAAACATGGGAATGAGTCTCCTGCCACGATGATTTGAGGGCTTTTCCTTCCAAATCTTCCTCATTCTGCACAGAACGAGTGTCTGAAGGATGATGCCAAGGTTGGAATGTCCTGGACAAAGGGCAGGATTGTCTAATGGCCATCACAACTCCAACACTACCTGAAGCAAACTTGGCACAACCACATTTACAATTTCAAAACCATTCTGCCCCATGGAATTTTCTCCAAGTTCTTGGATAATTAACAGGAAATAGAATTTTGTATGACTGATTTAAACCTAATATTTAACAAGATAAAACGTCTGCAGCAAGATGAAGTCCAAACCCTATCTGATGGGAGATGCAACCTCCAACTATAACTAAAAATATTTTAAATTGCCAGGAGAATTTTTGAAGAAAATTAGAGTAGCAAGTCTGTCAAAACTCAGTATCAAGCCCAATAAAAAAGCAGTTTACACTAATTTACACAGGGATTCACATGCCTTGAGTCTACCCAAGACACAACATTGTCTGAACCTGATGTCACAGAAAAGCACAGACAGGTCTGTCAAAAACATCAGTACAAATTTCCATTATCATATCAAATTGCAGCTAAATCTGAAAAAAAAAAAAAAGAGGGAATAGAGGATATCTAACTAATCTGTGCTACTGATCTCCCTGTTCCCAACTGGAGTTCTGACTTGTAATTTGAGGATAGAAATAAATTTTAAAAGCCCAAAATAATCTTGTGCTGTTTCAAGCTGAGTTTTAGGAGCAAATCTTTTGTTCTTTTTCTAAAGAACAGGTACAATAAAAAGAAAAAACATGTCTTTCTAAGACTCTTACCTGAAAGGAGTCCAAATCATGTCTGGTTGGCTGGAAATGTACTCAGTGATAAAATGCAGGAGACTTTGGATACAAAAAAAAAAATCAATAAAGCACAGAAACACTCTATGCTTTACACGAATAAATGTGTTATCTCCTGCTATTCCTCCTGATTTTGTCTCAAAGAAAACAAAATGAAAAGCAGCATAAAGCAGGATTTAAGACTGCAATGCTGAGAAATGTGCTATTTCCCCAAATTCTTTTTTAATTTGTACAAATGTCAGAGTGGTATCTGTATGTGATTTATCTCCATGTCTTCAGCGGTGAGGATCTGCCAGTTTTTGAGGCAAATCTGCTCCTTCAGCTACTTTCCTATCTCTAAAGTCACGCTTGCCAGGTCAGCACAGCAGCACTTTGGAGATAAGTGCTCCACGGGCACAGCTGGCTTTTCTCAGGAAAGGCCTTGGAAACAATGCATCAAACACATCAGAATAAATAAAATAAAATAAAATAAAACCTTGTTGTGGAATGGAAGATGATACCAGGACAAGTATCCCTTGCTTCCTAATGTTTGCCTGCTGTTGCTCATGTATATTTTATGTCTTGTAGAAGCAGATAAAGGCTTCGATCATTCAAGATATTGATCATTTTTGAGGTGCTAAAAGGATTTTACCCCTTGAAGCTGAGGGTCCTCCCAGTGTTGCTCAATTCAATCTGTGAAAACTTTCCTTTCTCTGTTTGATTCCCTGAGCACTTTTCAGCACTTGTGCAGTGTGCAACAACAACAAAAAAATAATCAAAACTCCACAATAAACTTCAAGGGAAAGCTCTATTTCAGTCAGACAGAGCTGGCTTTATCATATATAACAAATAATTTCTCATGGAAAATTCTATAATTTATACCATATAAATTATTCATTCTTAACTGTTCTATTTATTTGGCCAACTCAATAAATGGTTAAACAATATTCAGTAAGTAAGGAGAGTTCCCTACTAGAAGGAATTTCTCCCTAGTCAATTACTGAACAAACTATTTGTAAATGCATCTGTTCATTATATCTTTAACTTTAGCTAACAGTAAATGTCATTAAAAACCATTTAAACAGGTAATAATTACCTGTTCTTACTTACTGCAAGCAAATGAAACCAGAACAAAACAGAAACATTTGTAAAGGCTGTTGCAATTCACGGTGAAAGAACAAGCAAAGATGACAGCAAATTGAGAATAAACTGCAATGAATAAAATCTTGTTCTGAATTCTAAAGGCTCATTTTTATTACTCATGTTTTATTATGCAAATATTCTTTAAGGATGAAAAGATCCTTTTGAGGTCATCTTGTGCAATGCCCTGTTGAAAATTTGACTTACATGAGGTTGTTCTAGATTTTGCTGAAATTCGAGTATGTCCAAGGATGGACAATTTCACATCTCTGGACTAGAGAACTCCACCCTGCACTTGAATTTCACTACCCTCCAGTTAAAACTTTTTATCTTTTATCTTATTGGTATTTCCCATGTGAAAATTTGTTTTTACTGATTTTGCTTATGACCATGCAACTCTAACAGGTCTGGATCTGTTTCTTCTAAACCCTCCTTTGAGGTAGTTGTAGACAACAATGTCCTCTCTGAGCCTTCTCTGTACACCTGCAAAATTCATCTATGAACTGTGTAGGTGATGTTGGCAATTTCATTTTCACTGCTACAAGAGCAAGTGTCCCACCAAATGGGGAAAAAAAATGAGTAATAGTAGAAAAGGAGGAAAAAACAATTTTTTTGACAAATTTTTAATAGCTCACTGAAATTGTTTAAGTCTAATACTACTCTCTTCTGAAAATACTTGTGTTAGGGATTACAAATTTACCTGGAATCTCTTTTCCTTTGCAGTACTTAAGGTAGTATTTTCCCTGATTAACAAATGCAGAAGTACTGATATTCTCAATGATTCAAATAATCCAAATGGTTCCTGTGCTTTACACCTCAGGACATCCACAAAACAAATTAATTCAAGCACATCTCCAAATCTTACCATTAATCCAGAATTCACATTAAGGAGATGAAGGTATAGACTTCAGAAGAAGTGAAATGTATAAGTGAAATGTGTAATGAAATGAAAAAGCATTTTCAGAGGCTCATTTCTTATAAAGTTCTTATTTAAATAGCGTACATTAGTCATGGTTACCTACAGACTTGACTGCACTTGGTTAGCATCAGAAAAATTCAGAGTGAATGTCTTTAAATATTAGTCATGATCCACCATGACTGGTGTCACTTGAAGCCCCAGAATTTTTTCAGATGCCTCTTACTGAGCAATTTCTCTAGGAATGAAAGCAGGAAAAATAGGGCTGTTCCTCAAATCCACTGATTTGGTGTGTTTTGTGACCGAGTCAAAGTGTTCAGAGTTTTCATTTCTACAAATTAGGTGTCATCCTGCACTCAACCTACTTAATTCCAGGTTCTGGACCAAAAGATTCCAGACTCCTTTTGTGCTTGGTGAAGAAGAACAGGAACCATGAAGCACTCGAGATCTTTCATGGGTTCTTTCTCTCTGGAGATCGGCCAGAGCACTTCACCTTTTGAGCTCAGTTTAGAGATCCCAAATTGCATTTGAGTCCTAAAGACAGTGCAGTGAATCTGGACAGGTGCTCAACATCTGCAAAAAAACCTATCTTTGGATTTGTCATAGTGGTCCAAGAATTCAAACAACTTAATTAATGCTTTTGGGACTGTTTTCATTAATTGTCTCTTGGTCCCCAAAAATGTCAAGTGGGCGAAACCCTCGAACTACAAGACATACAAATCTCTCCAGCCTCCAGAAGCTAAAGAGATCAGAGCATCAAGACAGGAAATGTACATAGATAAATGTTCCTTAATAAACAATTTAAAAATTTCTGTTCAGAAAAATGAGGCATCAGATAGTTCACAGAAAGTTGAATTTACTTACATATCAATATAAACCCTCAAAAGAAGCCCAAGGTGAAACTTTCTGACTCTGTACACACAATTTAATTCACCTGCTTATGGCTCTGTGTTTTTTAAGGTATTACCAGTCTAAGCAGTTGTCAGTGTCTACCTGAAATAAGAATCTCTGCCCTCTGGAAACGGCTCTTGAGTTCCACATCAAGGAAGGCTGGAGTGAAAATCTCAGATGCAGATGTTTACACTTGGCTAAATGAGTCAGTATTCACACAGCAATAGAGATGAGAGCAAAAACCTCTTCATAATTCAATTTAAATCTTTCTGAATAATAAAATAATCAGTTTCCATTACACCAGAGACCTACTCTCATATTTTTGCACAGCTTGAGTGGGGCAGCCTCCCACTGTTACTGCAGGATTTCTTTCTAAATCTTTTTCAAACCATACTTAACTTGGGTGAAGTCTTCTCCCTGTTGTTTTTTTTGGGGGGGGAGGGGGATAGCAGTATTTGTGGTTCAGTTTTTTGGGGGGAGGTTGTTTTGTTGTTTTTGGTTGGTTGGTTGATTTTGGTTTTTATTTTAATTTGGCCATCCAGAGTGGAAACTGGAATATCAAATGGAAGACAGAGAAATGCTGGTCTTGAACATTAACTGAATTATGAAGAAGTATGTAGTGTTTGAAACCCATCATGATTCAGTAGATCTCTTCTGCCTTGAGTGTGGCTCAGCACTATTTTTAGAAAGGAAATAATGACAATATTTACTTGTGTTTTCAGTTTTACCAGGGTACACCATGTGTTTGCTTTGAGACACTCAGATAGGACTGATAAAAATCCAAGGGATTATGATTTAAGATAATTATGTTTAATGTCTTTGAGTGCAACTGTCCCAGGTTCAGAAAGCCCAGGGTGTTAAGGCAGTCCTGGTTTCCTCCATCCACTACACTCAGTTCAAGTGCTACAGAGCATTTGTGTTATAAATTCAAACAGGCTGAGGCTGAGGTTTGAAAGGACTGCAATTTAAATCAACATGAAGAGTCCTCTAGAATGTGTGCACTGTCATTGTGACTTCTCCTGCTTAGGCAAGATTAAATCCACACAATTCGTGTTGAGGCAATGGTGTTAAACCAGCCCAAAACTGCAGTAAGAGAGGGCAGGGGGAGAAGCATCTCTTTGCCAGCTGACACGGTTTGGAAACAGATGGTGCATTTCACAGCTCTCCCTCACTTCTCACAGAGAAAAAGAAGGTAAGAACCAACCCACAAAGTTTTAATTCAACTTGTGAGA
The DNA here is from genome assembly GCF_001522545.3 of Parus major. Classification (NCBI taxonomy): domain Eukaryota; kingdom Metazoa; phylum Chordata; class Aves; order Passeriformes; family Paridae; genus Parus; species Parus major. The sequence continues at coordinate 64,957,134 of NC_031771.1, forward strand.
AAGAGAAAGCAGCCTGGCAAACAGAGAAAAATTGAGAATTTCACATAGCTGCTTTAATGCTTGATCCCTGTAGATGATCTTACATCATTAAACTATTGCTCACCCTTTGCCATTATGACTGAAGAATAAAGCTTTCATTTAAATGTTGATGTCCTTAAATATATAGGTGCAGATAGACTAGTTAATATACTGGGTTTTGAGATGATTATACACAACGTGCTTGCAATACTGCATCAAAAATTAACTTTCAGATTTTTTAGTAATTTATGAAGATTTAAATCATTTGAATTAGCATGTATTGGAAGAAATTTCTCAGATATTTGCTTTAAAATTTTCATATTAAACACTAAGTAAAATCAGCTGAAATCTAGGCCTTAAAATATTTTAATTTAATGTGATGTTCATGTAAATAATATTAAACAAACTTCGTAATTGACTAAATACATATTTAAGCCTAGGCTGTAAAATGTAGGAATCTGTGCACTTCAGACATTTTAATATTTTTTTTAATCATAGCTGCCAGTAAAATAATTTAACAGGGGAATTAGCTCAGTAAATGTAGCATTAGTTTATTTATTCTCCCAATGTTAAGCAACCAGCCAAACTCACAGACTCACAGCCTGGGGTTACCTGGACAAAAATTTGTTACTAGAATTGGCACAGACAGATTTCAGGTTAATTATTGGAACAGTTCATGCAATTTGGAATATCATTCCCTCTACAAACTCCCCACTATACAGAAGTCAACCAACTGCTAGTTTGCTCATCTTACAAGATAAATTTAGAATGCAAATTTCTCTGGATTCAAAGTAATCTGCTAACATCTCTGTTCCACGGGATCCCCTCAGTGCTGATCACTGTCCCTAATTCTCCATCATTATTGAATGACACCAATTCTGATTCCCTTTTCCCAATACTTACACCAGTCTTGAAAAGTTTCTATGCCACCAAAATGCTTTTGTATCATTGAAGTGAGTTTAGGGCACTGTACAGTTGCTCTTTGTGTTTTATGAATTCCATGCAAAAACTGAAGTCTCCTGCATTATGCAAGAATAATTATGTGCTTAGGCAATTTGATAAACTCATCAGCAAAGAATGTGTTTAGGATCTAAATAAAATTTTACCTCCAAGCATTTGCCTCTGAAAAGAACAAACTCCAAAACATCTTTAAGAGCTGCAATTCCCATAAAGTTTTCCCAGCGAAACAGAGACTGACTAACCTGTTTTTCCTTTTCCTTTCCTGAAAAGATTAAAGTTTGCTGGGGAAGCTAAATTTTCTGGGCAAGTTCATGGCTTTGCAAAGGAAGATTTGGAGATTTCAGTGTTTGGTTTACTGAAGGAATAAACACAGTAGCAATAAAACACCTCGTGCACATTATTCAAAGCTAGAAAAGCTACCACCTGTCAGGGAGACATTTTTATATTATTCATCATTATTTTTCTGTTTGACAGGGAGGGAAACAACCATTTGTGAGAGTTTTGGTAGATAGCTTTGTAAACAAGACCCTCAACCTCCCAGAACTCCATTTAGATGTCCTGTGCATTGATATAAAGAGCATTCCTGAGTCATCAGGGGGGAATATCTATCCATCACTGTGGACCAATTCCCAGCAATGCCACTGACCAGAAGATGGAATGTCTGCACCCTTACCCAATTGCTCAAAGCCACCTAGTCATCTGAAAATAGAAGTACTTCATCAATCAGACTCTGAACCCCCTCTGCTGAAAAGGCTGGGACTGCACTCTCTTCCTTTGATTTATTGAGGGCGTGTTGCTACCTTTTAGTGCCTCTCCCTGGGATATGAACAGATCCCACACAAAGCTGGTAAAGAGCTTTAAATGAACAAGAACAGCAAGATTTGCAGTATCCCCAGGGCCCAAAATCTTCATATGATCCTTCTTCTGCCCTTTAATATGAGAGCTCTGACATCTTGACAGCTTTAATAGATACCCAGGAGGCAGAACAAGAAAGGAAGGTCTTCGTAGTCCATCTTGTCTTTTTTAATATGCTGAGGGATATTAAAACAGTGAAGCAGTAATACCTGGGGCTGAGGGAAATAGGTAACAAGACAATGCTTTAAAGTAAAATAGTAACATTTAGGTAGTGAGACAAAAAACACACCAAGAAATTCAGTCAGCAGCATCCCTGCCCATCTCAAGTTCTTATCAAAGAAAAAAAAAAATCAAATGCTTTGATTTATAATTTCAAAGGTTAAGTCTGAGTTACATCTCTTCTGGGTTTTCTGCTTAATTTTATGTCTTCCACAATTTACCTTTGAATTTTATTCCATCTATGAAAAAGGTCTTATAATTGTCTTATTATCAACACACAGCTTCATAAATATTCTGGATAAAGTGAATAAAAAACAGTAATAGAGAATATAAAAAAAAGAAATCCTGTCCCATATAAACAGCCATTATCCACAGTTAATAATGATAAATATAAAAATAACATCATCTATCTTTAATCATAAAGAACTTCAGGAAAATTATGGCCCAGCACCGTAATTAAACACTGTAATTAAATTAATGGAAGTTTAGCGACTGAGTTCAAGGGGACCAGAGCCTGCCTTTTCACAGGGCAAGATCAACACTGAAAGATCAGTTTAACCATCAGCCAATGGACCACCTGTGCAGAGAAACGTGGCCATTGCTTTGTGGGTGGAGTTAACTCTGGGACTTCTGGACAGGGAGGAAATGCCTCTCTGCAGGTGACTAAGACAACACATGCAATTAACTCTGTCAGTCCTGTGGTTAATTAAAAGAAAAAAGAGAAACTATCAAAAAAATCCCCCATTCTCAGGTGTCTCCCCTCCACCCCCAGAGCTATAGAGACATAGATGAGACAGGAGGTTACTCACCGTTGAGGAGTCACCGCTTCCAGTCTCAAGCGTAGCTCCCTCAGCACAGGTGGGTGGGTGGGTGGAAAGTTGACTAGCCCTGCCCCCATCTATGACATCACACTCTACCTCATAAAAGGTAGTGAAAGTGCTCTGAACTCCAGTCTGATTTCCGAGAGATACAGAAAAGAGATAGTGAGAGAGAGAGCAAGAGAAATATTGTGCCGTAGCGTAGAGGTGAGGAGAGGGGAAGGTGTGCTGAAGGAGCTATGCTTGGCCAAGGACACAGGGCCTCCTCCACGATGAGTAACCCCACTGGCTGGGGGTTCCTCTCACTCCTTCCCACAGCACAGGGTCAGCCTGCCACCCCCACGGGGCTCATTCAAAAGGGGAACGTTTTTGGCATCTCTTGATGACAACCAGAGAGGACAGAAAGCTCTATCCCAATTAAACGCTGGCTGACATCAGATCGAGCATGAATTTGGTCAATAGATTCCCAAGTGACTCTATTTTATGTGTGGTTTTGTACAGCCAAACTACACAAAAACATCCACACCAGTGCTAGCAGCTAAAATTCCGGTGATTGCAACAGGAATTACATTTTTGCTCCCCAATGTGGGATAAACATCCAGCTCACACCTGTGGATTGACCCTTGAGTAGAGTAATCCAGGGGGTTGGGCCTCCTACACCACTGCATGAGGGAGGTCAGCAAAAGAAATTTGTTTTTCTTGCATTGAAAATGAGAATTGACACACTGTGCTGAAAGAACAAGTGAGGGAAGTATAAAAATTCTGGGCATTCATTTATTTACAGAGCACACTTTCAAGTGAAATATCAATAAAATTGCAAAGAGGTGATGTTTTTAAAGATGTAAATTTTTAGACAATGACAGCTATACAGGTTGAGGCACACTTTTTTTCAAACAACATCCCAAGGACTGAAACTGGAGGACTTAAAATGGGATATTCAGTCTACTTTATTGTAAATGGTATTTTTATCATCCAAATTCTGGAAAAGCAGGTTTGGGACTAAACATAATTGCTTATATTATCCACTGGGATTTTCTTAATAACCTAGCTGTAGACTAAAATTGAAAAAAAAAAAATAATATAATTTTTTTCCTGCTGCTACACCTAACTCCATTAAATAAAACTGCTCAGACAGTGGGGGGCTATGCAAGTAAAGACTGCTAGTGTAAGAGCCTGCCTTTTGGAAGAGAAAAAATAAATACTCCTTAAATGTCTTTTAATGTTATGTATTATAAGCACATGGAGTTAATATTGATGCTTTCCCTCAGGCTTTTTGGGGCTACAAGGTCCATGTGAATTGTAATCTAATCATGATTAGTTTTTCTGTCTTAATAATGACTAATTGCATTCCCTGCTCTGTCAGTGTGTTCTTTGTTTTTCTCTTTCCTTCTACTGAAAAAAGGAAGTGTGTGACTCATGTCTAGTACCAGTCACTCCACCTAACAACACAGTCAAGCATTTTCCTTCTTCACCTTCAAAACTTCCCTCATCATGGTTATCCTGCAGTATTTGCAGATGTTGCTTTAAAGCAGTGTGTTTGTGGAATTAAAAACTCAACAAATGGGTGCCCAGTGGGCGAAATGAAGAGTTATTGTGGCTGTTAGAGATGAGATGTAACTGCAGGAACACAATGCAAAACTAGGCTGCAGCTGAGGAATGCTAAGTGATGATAGTGCTGCTCATAATTTATTTTCTCTGTACATCATCTCTTGATTACAAACTATTTGCATGTTTGAAGTCAAAGAGGAAGAAAACCTCCTCTGGTCCCCTGTATTGCATCAACTCCTTATTAATATTTATGTCTAATGGCCTGCTAAAGAGAAAAATCCAATTTTTAAAGGCTTTTATGGTAAAAAGTACCAAGCAGTATTCAGTGAATTCATAACTTAGGTAACCTATGGCTTGACTACTGCACCACAGTTGTTTTTGCCAAATAAAGTAGGAACATATTTCCAACTCCTGTGACCACCAGACCTGATGAAGCCTATGTGAGGTTGCTCCTTCTGATGAAGAGAAGGATGCTCAGAGGATATAACTTTATATATCAGAAAAATAACACATGTAACAGCAGTTCTAAGATCTTCTAAAGGGAGGGTTTAGAGAGATAAAGAGTTAAATTGTCTTTTATGGGGATGAAACATATAGAAGAAGCACAATTAAATCCTGAAAGACTGAGAATGACCAAGGATATTCTCCAGCAAAAAGATAGGAAATATGGAAAATTCCACCACGATAATGTGATATAAACAGTTCAATAGATTGGGTGACAGAACATTTGCAAGAAGGTATTTTGGGGCTAGTACTACTTAAACCTGAAATTTTGTTTTCACTTGCTTAGTATGATATCTATAGTTGATAAAGAGAATATTAAGTGAAGAGCAAAGCTAAGACTAAGCTGTGCACATAAACACATTACTGAATAAAAGCAAAGAAAGAATACACCTCATGAAAGCATTTTTAAAATGTATATTCATTCAAGAAAGTGCAGAAATCTTCCAAATGCTCCAAGGAACACAATTAAGATTAACTGAATGAATGCATGGAAAGGCTAAGAGACAGTAAATGAAGACTTTAATATTGAGTATTTTCATATGGGATGGAAGTTAAGCCTAACCACATAAGAAAACTCTGTAAATGCTGGTCAAGTAATTGATTTAATCACTTGCACCCGGGCACCAGAAATCAACTTCAAGCAAGGGTCCATGTTTAGTCTGACCTCAAAGATCAGATGGAAAAAAAATCCCAATGTGCTTTCTTTCTTGCTTAAAAGGATGAATTTGTGGTGGGAAGGGCAGGCACCACACAGGTACCTCTGGGTGCTGTCTGTGAAGTTTGAGCACACAGAACCAGCCCTGCAGAAATGTTACCCAGACTGATACAGACACAGAAGGCAAAAAAGGATGGATTGTAAGGAATTGAAACGAGAGCTGGAAAAGGCCATGTAAAAATGCCAAAGTGACACACATCATAAAAACTCTGAGAACTTAACACAGGCACACCTCTGAGCCAAAGAGGGCTGGCTGCTGTAGGACATCAGCGGGATGGATAAGTGGGAAAATCCTTTTTGTACATTATCTGTCATAGTTAAGGAATGATGAAATACAGAAGCTGAGTAAAGCTGTAACTTCTCTAATTTATTGACAATGGAGATGTTGGACCTAGTTGCAGGTCTAAAAAGGGGATGAAAATATTTCTGCAGTCTTTTGGCTCAGATATTGATGCTGTAATCCAGTTTCACAGAATTCTGATTTGGTCTTTGATGAGATTTAGGACACATTACTTTTATACTTCATCTCAGTTTCTAGACATACTATTACCTACCTGGTAACCCAGTTCACAAGGTTCTGATGATGTATTAGTGTCAGAATCAGAAAGAAGCGATGTTATAAGAAAGCTTTTGAGAATATCTAACAGTAAGAGATTAGGATTGATTTTTCTGATACTGGATAGTGTTTTACTTTGACTTCATATCAATGTCTTAATTACATTATACAAAACAAACCCTTTTTGTTGAAGCAGCTGCTTATCAGACCTGTAAGATTAGATGTGATAACAGAACTATTCTTTCTTTGCTTCTATGAGGTACATAAATAATAATTTTAATAAAAATATGCCCCAAGTGTGGAAGAAAATATTTCAGAGGTTAAAGATAGAAGGCTACTTTTAACCTTCCTCACTCAGTTAGCTCTCTTCTTAAAGGCAATTACGACCTCCCTCACTTAATGAAAACATCTCTTTTGTGGATTTTATTAAAAATTTCGTTATGAACTGTTCTGTTCAGTATTTGCAGTTGATTTTGGTCAGGCTGGAAAAATCTGCTGATGTTTTCCCTCTAGGGCACATCTTCTTTTCTGTGAGTAGTTCTATGTGTGTGTTACTCATCTGCAGCTCTGGTTGTCAAGAAATACAATTACAGTCAAAGTAACTGATAATTCTGAGCTATAGTTGTTGTTCTTTTAATATCTGCAAAAGCACCATCTGATAGTACTTTTATAAGTGGGATTTAAGGTCACCACTTTCCAACTCAAGGAGTTAAATAATTGCAAGAACTACAAAGTGTACTTCTGTATAAGAAACACAACCCAAAATCTCCTGTTATGGGTTAAATCTGTCATTATGGAAATTTAATCTCCGTAATTCCATGTGCAAGAAACAAACCTCATGTTCATTTATGGCCTTGGGATGAACCTATTAGCAAATCTATGCTGTGCATTAGGGAGGACAACTGAGAATTCCCCAGGGGAAAGGAATTCTTATTTAATACAAAATGGTGACGTTTGGTCCCAAACCATCCCTTTTAAAGGCAGTAAGACAGGAAAACAAGTGAACATAAGATAGCACCAAAGTCCTCTCTTTATAGTAATTCCTACAGGAATAATCCTTTGGGACCATATCTTAGGGTGTGTTAGAATGGTCTTTGAGCCCTGCTAATTATTGCAGGGCTGCTGTAATTCCTGTATCACAAAGCCATTATATTCCCATTTTCTTCTCAGCTCATTCAGCATGGCCTGGAATAGGAAAACAGGCTGAAGTGAAGCTGTAACTACTGTAGCAGGCAAGCTTTGAATGTTTTTAAAGCAAATGCGCTATGTAATGAAGAACATACATTTTTCCTTCAATTCTCTAACCTTTTTCTACGATATTTGTTTCAAGTCTCAGTCTTGAATCTGTAATATTTCACACTGTTTTCAAGGAATTAAATGGCTTGATATTGTTTGGTATCAGAAATGCTTTTCTTTGCAGAAAATTGTTCTAATGAGAAATTTCAATAAATTTAATTTTCAAAAATGCATGAATATTAGTCACTTGATAGAGCACAAGAGCATGTTCCCCCGAGCCAAAATGCTTCTTAATAAGGATAAAAGTCTGACCTGTCTAAATGTAAACCTACTGAATGCAGACATATAGATGGTGTGTGTGCTTCTTGTCTCCATGAATATATTCTAATGAAGACAAGTGCAGTGTAATTTTGCTTTGCAAATTAAATTCTAGATAACATCTTTCCATTTATGCAGGCTGTATCGTTTCATATTTATGTGTGTTTATACATGCAGTCATATAAAATGAGGTATTTTCTTAGTCCTAAAAATAGCCTTATATAAAAAAAATTGGAGCTTCAAAAGAACTGAGATTATTGCACCAAAAATATTTTCTTGTTGGCTTTTTCAGTTGTGTCTTGAGCTTTGTTCATCTGCCTTTCCTTACATAAATTCTGTCTGCCACCATCCACTTTCCTTGCAGGAACAGCCCTACACTAAAAAAAAAAAAAACAAATTAACCTTTCCAGGGGCTTCTGCACAGTTTTTTTCTGTGGATCACAGTTATGATCCCCCTGATGCCCACAGCTCAGGATATGCACTATCATCCATTCCAGAACCTTTTACAAAGGCACACAAAACCTGTGAACTCCCTGACACAGGAACAAGATCCTGCAGGATCTTTCACTTGAATCAAAATGCAGTACAAGCATAACTAAAAGAGACCTCTGGAGGACTCTTGTATAACTTTTAACTTGAAACATTAGATCTTCTCAGCTGCTACACTGTCTACTCCAGGCTTGAATCCCTCCAAGGAAGCCAAGAGCATAAACTGAGCTCCTGGCCCCTTTTACTGGGCTGCAACAGGTAAGTTACATATAATTAACTAAATTCCTATTATTGACAGATATTTGGGAGAGGTATTGCAAATGGCTTTAGAGCCACCATTGGTGAATATATTTATGCCTCTATTTTTTATTTTTTTTAATTAATATTTAAGATGTTTCATAGGATAATTAGGAGTTCTTCACTGTTTTAACTTTGAGAAAGCCGCAAGACAGCGCTTCCATAAAATACATCATATATAATGAATATATGACCATGAGGGATTTTACCAGCACTCATTTTGATTAACCTGCATAACTCACTGGTTCCTTCATCCTTTAGGAGTGGTAAATTTACCCAGTGCCAGGATGATAAATGTTTTATGTTACCACATCAGCAGGTAGTCCCTTCATGGGAAGTGTACTGAGGGACATTCTGTGCCAGCAGGAGTTGGAGACTCTTAAATTATTCAGTTCAAAGAAATTTGTTCCAGGTAGAGGTTTATCCAAACCTGTAGAAGTATCTATGCTTCACATAGCCATATGTTTTGGAACTGAGCACATTTACTGTGGCTGTAGTTCACCCTCACACGTATCAGGATATCTGCATACATTCAAACACTTATGCAGAGGTTACTACAATATATCTCCAGCCCAAAGTGTCCAACTAAAATGTCTTTCTGTTTTTTTTCATGTCTTTAACATCTCCTAAAGTAGATGACGTGAGCTACTTGAATATAAAGTATAGATCAAGGTCTCACTTTCACAACCCAGCCCCAGCCGTCCTGTCCTGGAAGCTGTCTTTTCACAATGTCAAAACAAAGACCTTGCGGTTTCTGTTTTTTCTCCCTGCTTGTTATATTAGGAAAGTCGAGACTATTGTGGAGTTCAACCAACTTTATGATCCTGACTTCATCTCAGTCCTTTCCCAACACTGCAATTCTTTGATTTCATACTCCTATCTTGCTTTTGGTTTGTCTTTCTTGACCTGAACATTTCATATCTCCTATTTCTTTGGCTTCCTTCCTTATTATTTCACAAGTGTTTTGTTTTTTTTTTTTACCCTCTGCTTCAACAGAATCATAGGATTAAATTACTGAAGTTGAAGGCTGAAGTTAATTTATTGAAGGTTGGAAATGACCTCTGAGCTCATTGAGTCCATCCTATGACCCAACACCACCATGGCATTGAGTGCCTTGTCCAGCCTTGCCTTTCCAGGGACTGTGACTCCACCACCCCTCTGGGCAGCCCATTCCAATGTCTAATCACCTTTTCTATGAAGATATCCCTCCTAATGTCCAACCTAAACCTCCTCTGGCAAGCTTAAGACTGTGTCCTCTTACACTGTGGCTGGTTGCCTGGGAGATGGGGAGAATCCCCTCCCTTCCCTGCTGCCCATGGTGCTTTGGATGCAGCTCAGGGAATGTGTGGTTTTGGGGCTGCCAGTGCACATTGCTGGGTCATGTGGAGCTTCTTATCAACCAACCCACCCAAGCTCTTCTTCTCAGGTCTGTCCTCAGCCCATTCTCCTCCCAGCCTGTTTGTGTCAGGGATTATTGCCCTGACTCAGCTGCAGGACCCTGCACTTGGCCTTGCTGAACTTCACAAGGTCCTTCCAGGCCCACATCTCCAGCCTGTCCAGGCCCCTCTGGATGACATCCCTCCCTTCCAGCCTGCCAGTGGCACCACACAGCTCAGTGTTATCACTTGATCCCACAGCCCGTGTCAGTGACAATGATGTTAAACAGTGCCAGTCCCACCACCAACCCCTGAGGAACACACTTGTCCCTGGTGTCCACTTGGACAGTGAGCCCTTCACTACAACTCTTTGAGTGTGACCATGCACCCAACTCCTTATCCACTTCTCTACAGTTCAGAGACAAGGATATGTCAGCCACTTGTTCCATTTCTATTATAAATATATAGACAAACTAATTTTCTCACTAACTGAATAACCTTTTTGCACTCCTGAGAATTTTGACAAGAAAGAACCCAACAGTTTTGTCAAATACCAACTCTACCTTCAGGAGCCTTTCTTTCACATAATCCTCAGTTCTTGCCTGGTTCAGGAGAATGAAATTCCTCCATTTACCAAACTCCAAATCAACACTTTTCCCATTCTCTTACGTGTATTAAATGCAAAGGTTCTCTCTGATTACAACTTTAAACCAAAGGAAAACACCCCAGAAAGGTTTTCTGTTTCAGGGATATGAAGCACCCCATCAGTGGCTCTTCAGTAACTGCTCTTAATCCAAATTCAATGAAAGATGGGCTTGCTCACTTTTAATAACAGGTGAACTTCAAACTACCTGATTTTTCTTTGAGTCTATAGAATTAATATGATACTTAACTGCCCACACGACACCAACTTGCTTTTACAGTATGAGGTAGTTTAGAGTGATTCAGACTTAATTAAAAGAAAAGCAGAACATTTAAACCATTTCTATTTAGATGTAAGATCCATAGGCAGAATTGATAGGGGAACTGCTGGTGAGCTCATCTGAAATAACTGCTGGATGCTCAGTTATTCTCTGATAAATAATGAGGCTCATTCGTATTTGATGAGGTCTGGCTCTTATCACTGATCACAGATAAACATATAATTATTTTGCAGTATATCTGTTTTTGTTCATACTGTTATGTATCCACCCTCCCAATCCAGGTGTTATATCAATTTTTGTCATGTCCTACCCAAAATTAATGGGGTGGCTCCAGCCCTTTCACCTTCCTGCTCCTGCTAAACTCCTCACTTTGATTCACCAAGCAAGAATTCCTTGGTAAACTCACAATCTTAGCTACACTGTCTAGTATCTTCAACAGAATATAGGAATCCTTCTCTGGGTATCACAGTTGAGCCTATTATATTAAGATAAATAGGACTTAGAAAATAACTGGGAACTGGATCCAGTAAAGTGTGTGTTTGGAGTGTGCTTTAGCTATTGATTCCATACATTTGGACAGTGTTCAAAGGCATGTGGCTGCTACTCTGTATGACACTGCATTTCTGTCTGGTTCAGGAGTTTAAGACTGGCAAATTTTCTGATAATACACCTGATTTTATCTGTAGGGCTCTAAATCAAACCAGAACATGATAAGGAGCTGCCTTGAATAAAGGATTTTCTTCAATTCTGTTCTATCTAATTCTACAGGAAAAACTGTGGCAAGTCTACCAACATAAACAAGAATTTTAAAAAATGCAAGCTCACAGCCTAAATGGATAGTAGGTAAATGAGCTGATCAGCTTCTGAGCAGCAGTAAACAGAACAAGTGGATATTTATTCTGGAATAGGAAATGAATATATAGATTTGTTTTATTGTAATTCTCTTGCTAACAAGAGGCAGACAGGAATGCTAGAAAAATAAAGCAGCCCTAGAGTTAGAAGTCTGATTTTTTTTTTTTTTTATCCAAATAAGAAACATCATTAAAAGCAACTCTATTGAGCAAAAGTAGCTCCACAAAAAGGCAAGGCCATCAGCAAGAGCTAAGTATATGTAAATGGGATTTACTTCACTGAGAGCAGTGTACTCTCAGCACCTCAGAGGATTCATTCCAATACAATACTGCAAGTGATTATGAAGCAAATATGCATTACCTTAAATAAACCAAAGCAGGAGACAAAGCAAATTATTTTGAAGTGCTTTTACTCTGTAATTTCATTAAAGGAGGTTGTTTATTCTCAGAGGGGAACTAGAAATTGAATATTGAAATCTAAAATTACAGAAATGCGTATCTGTTTATGGACCAAGGTCAAAGAGAGTTTTACTAGGAACAAGGTTATCACCTACACAGTTAGAAATATTTTAAAAATATTTTTAATTTTTGATATTAATTTCTTTTTCTGTTTTTGTCTAACTTCCTCCTCACAATTTTTGCTTATTTTCTTCCCTGCAATAATTTTTTGGGTTACTCACTGAAGAACTGGTATCAGGGTTTCGTATTTTACTTTTCAAGAAAACTCCATTGGAATCAGGAATTAAGAGTCTCACCTTGGATCATAAAGGGCCAAGTCAACAGACAGTCTAAATTGTCTTTGCCCTCTTAATATTACTGAGGAATTAGCTGATGTGTGCTAACTCCAAATTGCCAGGTGTTACTTAACTGGTAAAAAAAAATAAAAATTCTAATCCTTGCATGGAGGGAGTCTGATGGGAAAGATCAAAGGAGAAAAAAGAGCAGAGGGGAAAAGGAATGGGAGAAAGAATAGGGAAAAACAACAGTGGGTCTTTTACTGAAATAATTTACAATTCAGGACTGTGACATTTTCTTACTTTTTGATCTGTTTTCCTATTTGCAGCAAAGTCACTGATGCCAAAAAGGACCCTTCATATGCTATGCTAGAATCATATCAATCTATAGAGGAAAAAGCAAACAAGATCAGCTTTTTGCTTATTTTCAGAGGTAAACCATACTGAACTACTGAATCTCAGGGGAAAAAATAAGAAATAGAAGTTTCATCAAAAGACATACGGCACATTAAATGTTATGTACACAGTAATTTTGAAGTTGTTGCAACATATTTTTATCTAACAAAACTGTAAGAACTGTGGGGTGGCTTTCATCTGTCTTTTAGCTTTTAATTGGTTTTATGTCTCTTTTCTTTATATATAAATATGCATGCACCCACACAAAGATTCAAACATACATATGCATACATTCATTTCATTTATAAATATTGATTAATATTCTTAATAACGAAAAAATTCAAGCAGAGATCCTACTCCCCATAATAGTTTTGAATCGTAAATCATCTCTTGGATCGATCTGAATTGTCTTGTGGCTCTTTGTAAACACAGTAGTAAATTATAATATTGTAATAATTGTCATGGTGCTTGATATTCACATCAAAACATTTAAATATAGCACAATCACAGAAACTTACTTCTGTAGTCACAGGTTGGGAAGCTTGAGTTCTGGATTTCTATAGTACATTCTAACATTGTACTGTATGCAAGTTGCCAAATAATGGTATTTCATTTTAGTATAAATAAAATACTGTTTATTTGTAATTGGCTATCCAAGAGAGAATGAAGAAGAAGATGGAAGCAGAAGCAGCAAGTAGACAAGCAGATGTGGATGTGCACTTGGATACCAGACCTCTGGATAGCAAAGGAGCATACAGTACCCAGCACCCTAAAGATCAACAGCTCAGAAAACACTGTCAGGAAAGCTCTGCACTGACTGGGTCGTGTCAGATCACAAGATAATGCTCTCACAAAGGGATGCACAGGAGTTCAACTCACTACACCTCCTCCTGCTCAGAGCACCAGCAGAAGAAGCAAGCTGGGCAACCTTCAAATTATCTGTAGGTCAGTTTTACCGAGTCTTTGGAACGGACCCAAATAATTTCCGTGGCTGAAGCTCATTTTGCCTTTGACACTGACTGTGAAAACCCCACCAAACAGAAAGACAATGGTGATGGAGCCTGGGAAGCAGCGGGTGCCAACAATGCCAGACTGGAATGATGAACTCAAGCGGTTTGGCCACTTATAATTCCACAACGGATGGGGATGTTCCAGGAACGAGGAGATGCGCAAGGTTCACAATGGCTTATTCAGCATCCACAAACACTGAATAAAGAGACTCGAAAAAAGAAACACACACAACCACAAAAGCCAAGCCAGGAGAAGCACTGATTCGGGGAATTGTTTTAGAGAGATGAACATGACAAGTCAATGGGTATGAAAGGCTGGACCCAGATGGCAGGAGGTAAGAAAAGATCGTAGCAATTACGATGCGGCATAGCTGTCAGTGATACAAGGACAGATCACGCCGTTGGTGTCAGGAAAATGGAAGAGGATCTTTTCATTGCTGTGGGAAGATCAAGGTATTAAAATTACATACGTACATACGTCAAGAAGTGAAGACCAATTGCAGGACAGATACAGGAACCTTTAAGCAGCTCCTTTTAGGATTGTGTATATGACTTCAGAATGCCTGATCCAAGAAAGCCTGGCAAATGTTTAAGACCTTCTATAGTGCTTTGCAAAAAAAAAATAAAAATATATATATATAAAAATGTTACGTGACTGAGAACACTTTCTGTGACTTCTGATATGTTTGAGGAAGGCCCGTGATGCCACTGGGGAATATCATGGATGGAATGAAGGGCACAAGTTTGTTGTCCTAATAATCTTCATACTTGATTGGGCTTAAACAATGAAAGGGTGCTTTTTCAAAACCATGTTTGGAAACAATTTTTTTGGAGCATCTTGGGTCTCACACATCACTATCATTTTGAAAACACTCAGGAGAGTGGAATATGTTACAAATTTACATACATGTGGTCGGTACTTGAGTTAGAGGATAACAGAGGTGTCATGGGGCTAAACTAGCGTGAAAGAAAAGAAATCATGAAGAGCAGTCACTGCCTCTTCTTGGTTCTAGCTTACTCCCAGAGGCTCAAAGGCCAACAGAGGAGAAGAAAAAAAATATATTTTAAAAATGTAAAAAACTCAATGCTTATAGTATTACTGCTGCCTGCTTTTATTTCTACAAAAAGTTTTGTGTAAGAAGTTTGTAGTGTTCATTGAAAATAACTGCAATAACTGGGTGGTATTAGAGTATATAATCACTGTGCTTGCAATAGTACTTCAAAACAGCATATGCATCAAAATTTAAAATATTTTGCTGGCCTTCCAGAGTCTTTTGCTAAACCTAGTGTGCATTGGAACCTGAGTGAATGAATCCCATTAGTCATCACCATCTTAACAATATGCACTTCATACAGAGCTGGCTTTTGCACAGAGGAAGGAAATTACCAGTACTAACAAAGGAAAGAAGATTTATAATGAGCAAATATACAAAAGCTCCAAATAATTATAATATTCACAGCTTGGCAATGACTTTCTAGGCTATGAAATTACTTTTCTTTTGGAAGAATGAAGATTTTACAAGGTTAGTATAAACAAAGGGTAATTGGAAAATCAAATTGCTCTACACAAGTTATTGTAAGGCCTGGAATAATGGTGATAGAATTTGAAAAAAAAAAACCCAACTTGCTTATGAATCAGTGGATTTTTGTTTTGTACATTTTTGCAATCAAAAGTGCTCCCTTCCAAGTGCTACATGGGAAACAAATGGCTAAACTCAAATCCCAGCTTACCCCTGATACAATGAGTTCTCCTCCCAGGTTCTGAACTTCTGCCTTGACTTTGCTGCAGATATTGAGCTGGTGGCAGTACAGGGCAATGCGCTGCAGGTAGGCCAGCAGATCCTGCTTGCAGGCTGAGTCTGGGCACTGCACACAACACAAATACTGATTAGATGGAGCTGAGTTCATCAGATCAGAGAAAGGTAATCAGATAGCAGCAGTGTGCGTGTATTAGGTGGATCTATCCCACCTTGTCTATACATGAGGTACTAGATAAAATGTGAAAAATCAAATTCTACCATTCATTTAACTCAAGATTTGTGAATTGCAACCTAAAGGTGCACTCTACCCTTCTGAAAAACGAGAAACCTCTTTATCAGCATTATGAAAATAATAACTTAAAATTATGCTCTGCATTAATTTATGGAATTGAACTGAGCAGCCAAAAGACCAGGTTTCACTTGAAACTCCAGGTTGCCTGCTGGACATCCAAGTTAACATCCAATATAGAGCAGTTAATGTCCAGATAAACCCAGTTCTGAGTGGTTACCCCAATTCTTGTCTCCCTGACAGGTCCCCTGGATTTGTGCAGATGTTCAGAGGGTTAGATTAGGTCGAATGTGCTGTGAGGGTTTCATAATCAATAGAACCTGAAAGGGCCCCAGTACAATTTATTCATAGTCTCTGGGACTCCTAATAGAAACTGAATCATCCCTCACAATATCAACAGCATAACAAAGAACACCTTTGTAGTTAATATTCAAAGTCTTGCCTCAGGAGAACAGACCTCAGTAATTCACTCTGATGAAACAGAGCTAAAAGGGTCCTCTGCTAACAGCATGTCTCCAATAAATACTCTTTGGGGCTACCCAGCAAAGTCTGACTGACAATTCTCCTGCATAGCTTGGGGAACAAATATTCCAAATATGCCTTTTTATCACCTTACAGAGTTTATACACAATTAAAAAAAAAAAATATTATCAGAGCATTTCAAGAAAAAAATTATAGAATTAAATGCACATGAATCAACATCGCAGCTCCTACCTTGAGATCACTGCTCTGGCAAGAAATGAGTTCATGGTGAAGTAGTTGGGATATATTGTTATCTATAATCCCAAAAGGAGTCACTTGACTTTTTTCTTGCCCTTTAAAACTAATAATAAACAAAGCTGGAGCTTCACTGTGGATGCTATAGAGCTGCTCTTCCTCAGACAGTTGCCACACCTTTCAGGTATTAATCCCTAAAAGACCTCTTCTTCCTACCAGTGCCAATTTAATATAAAAATATTTACTCAATTCTTGAAGCCTATGAACTGAAAGGAATAAATTTAAAGCAATACATCTGCAGAGTTGTCAAGGCTTTAAATATAAATACCTTGGAATGAAAAAGAATAAGGACTCCCTCAATGGAACAGTAATTAAAAATGCAACTGTCCACAAAAAGTTTATATTGCATGAGGGTCTCCAGAGTTCTGTGAAATATCATTAAAGTGCAAGCATTAGAAAAAATACTTAATTCTCAAAATAATTTCACCGTTTATTAGTAGGGTTACAGTCCTCTGAAATTTAAAATGTGACTCAAGGCACTCTAAGCATAACAAGTCTCCTTCTGTTTCTTTCTTTAAAATATTCCACCTCTGCAAATACTGCAGACTAGGAATTTCATCAGCTGACAGATGGATTTCTTCTTTTTTGTGTTAAAATGAACAGATGCTACATTTGAAGGACTGGAATGGGTTAACTACAGGAAAAATGCTGCTTCTGAAGAAGACCTAAAGCCAACATTTCTGAGGTTACAGGAAAATGGGCAGCTTTGGGGTTTTTGCCACTCTGGCCCATATTCTATTGAAGGGTGATTTACACACTGTCACACCCTTACTTGAAAATGACATTCTTATTTTGAAGAGAAAGACTAGAGGCAATGAAGTTACCAGTTCCCACTTCCAGCAAATTTTCTCTTGATGACAATGAAATTAAAGAAACTGTAGGATATTTACAAAGGGAAAAATAGTGAAATTTAATTTGCCTGAATCTAAAATTAGCTATGTAGGACCCAGATTTGAAATTTGGCTCTTGACTTTTAATATGATTCTTCCTCTTGCTCTCCAGATGAATAGATAATCCAATCTGAAAATATATATACAGCAAAGTCACCTGTCCAGCTGTGATATGGATTTTGTAAAGGAAGTGAGGACACAGACCCCACAACAATACACTGAGGCAAACAAGAAAATAGGGAGTCAGAGAACCTGGAAGGAGTAAAATGCCAAATCAAGGGAAAATTGCTGGAAGAATGAACTGAAAAGAATCTAAGGGTTCGTAGGCACTTGGCAAAGGGAATGGAGCATACAAATCCTTACTGCTTTTTTAACTGCAAATACATTTTGGATGTGATATCTCATAGGTTTTTCCAACCTGAAAGAGCCTCTATCTAGTTCTAAATGTCTAACATTTCTGAGCTTTGGAGAGACTCATTTATGCCTTCCCTGTTCTGCAAAATGCTGATGGGTCTAGAAGAACCAAGGTCTACCCAATGGGGAGATCAGGATCCAGACTCTCAACAGGTAATTTTCTGGTGAGACAGACTTTTCCTGCATAAAGGCAACTCATCCATAGAGGTTATGTTGTGTTTCAGCTCATTTTGGGGCTACCTGATCAGCAACTGCCCGTGCCAATTTGTCCATCCTGGATCCTGCCTCTGCAATCTTCTTGGCTGCATTGATGACATCGGATGTGTTCTTCAGGGGGCCTTTCCCTCTGTGAAACACAATTACCCACAATCTCAATAAATCACGAAAGGCAACGGTTTTAGTGACCCTGTTCAGTGCTTGATTTTAAAATAGCAACACAAATGTCTTCTTAATTTATTACAATTTTGCCTTTTAAGGACTTTATAGTACAGCTTGATTAAGAAATCTGTCTGCTGTATTTCCTCTCCTTTACAAAATGCCTCATTGGCAATTTAGTCCGATGGTGCCTTCAAGCACATGAGCTGTACTTAATAGTATATGCATTTTTAAGTGCTCATTAAGCCAGTGTTGTTCCTGGAATACACAACTATTTCAAAACTATGTGATTCCCAAGCCAGTGCTAAATGTTCAGCCCATCATGTCTGGGGCAAGACATTTTATAAAGCCTTTTTCTGGTAGATTTTTTGTTGGAAAACAAAGAGAGGTAAAGCATAATCATTATCTTACACACTTGAATGTTACATTTAAAATATGTATAATTAGCTTTAAGCCTGATCTTTAGCTATATTTTTAAGATGATGCACAAAATTCTGATTTAATCATTAAAGCTACCAAAATGTATTAAGAGAAAAGGTCTCCACAGACTTTCCTGAGTTTGCTTCAGACTCAAAACTTTAATCCTGCTTGTACCAATAAAATTGCTGCTGCTCCTGAGAAAGTCACAGCTGGAAGTGATTTCATTTTCCATTCTTTAATGTGGCAAATCACAATATGATCAAACTTTTTTTTCTTTTTTTTATGGGACAACACATTTTTCCTAAGCACAACATTGCATTATTTTTGGATTTTTTTTAAAATCTATAATGGCAAGAATAACATGATGAAACATATTTCCATTTTAATCTTCTTTCCAGACTTTCATTACCACCTTAAACAGATGAAACACAAGTATCCCACTTCAGGTGAACTTAAAGTGCAGCAAAAATACTTCTTGGTGACCTCATGTGCATCTACATTACATGAGCAGTTCTGATTGTCACAAACTCCATGCATTTGAAAAATTACTCTATTCTAACACTGTTGAGGTTACAGCCAAGCAAAGAGGTGTGAAAGGTTTGTTTCTGTTTTAATGGAATATATTAAACAACTTGTTATTGAATCTGATGCAGACAGAGGTGCACTTTGATTTTTTTTTTAATGCACTTCAAATGTGTCAGTAGTTTTTATCTCATTCTCAAATTAGTTTTTTTCTTTTGATGCTAGAAAATATAATTATAAAACTTTCCATTTCATGTTCAATATATCAAAGGTTGTCCAGGAGGTTGCAGAAACTGTGAATATTCTGGGCTGCTGCTTTAGGCCATCATTTTTCCTTCCATGACACAATGACACTGTTTGAGCAGATTGCACTCTATTTTTTGCTGGCAGAAGGATCAGAGACACCAAGACAATACAAATACAAAAGTAACACAGAATTCTCTAAAATATCCTCTCCATCCAGTTCCACCCCCTGCCACTTTCCCAGGCTGCTGCAAGCCCCATCCAACTGGCCCTGAACACTTCCAGGGATGGGGCAACACAAAGAGTTGAATAAATGGATGTCTGATTTTAATCCTGAAGAAAACCAGGATGATTTTTCATCCTGTTTTGTGTAATCACATTTTGATAAATACCATTTAAACTTTTGAACCCACTTTATAAATAAACACTGAACAAAATTTAATTTACTACGATGATCTGGAATTCAAAGACTCTTGTAAACCATTCTCCCTGGTGTGATTAACAATATGACCATAATTAATGACAATAATTCTGTTTACATTGTATCATTAATGAATGACCTTTTGACGCTCTGCAATTAGAGAACAAGACATCAATAGAGAAAAGAAATGAAAGCAAAAATAAAAAAGTCATTGCAGACTGACTCCCACGAAGCATTAGATCAATCCAGTTTCATTTCGTTTGGGATTTTTTTTGGAAGGAAGTTCAGTGGTCAGATGATATAAATAGTTTTGCCATTATTTTTGATTGACACAAATTGTGCTGAAATGTTGAAAGTTCAGAGAGGCACATGCATTTAGATGGGTACTAAACGAAATGTCACTGGAATGTCTGTAAGGTCACAGACTAACTTTGCTGCTGAAATACAAAATGATCTGCAAATAAAAGAGACTTGCAAATAGCATAAAAACTTCATGTGATTAATCCCATTTGGACAAATACCCAGGGCAGTGTCTATGATGAGCTTTCCTTGGCTTTGCATCCCCAAAACCACAGAAAATCATCTCAAAAGGGTACCAGTCAAGCAGAAAAGGAAGATGTGGCACATCTGAGCTCCTCAGCTGGGGTTATTTTGTCCTTACCTGGTGAAATCTGTCATTTCCATCATAATCATGCACATCTGCTTGGCCAGCACGATGATGTCATTGCCACTGTCATCCCACTTGGCCACCTCTGCATCCAGCTTGCTCTTCTCCTGGTGGAATATCTCCACCTGCTCAGCAATCTTTGCTTTCTCCTCCTGAGGCAGCTGAGCCATGATAGCCTGGAGAAACAACAGGATTTGGACATGAAGAAAAAGAAGTTACAAACTGGATCTTTCCAGTGGTCCCAACAGTTTGAGTTTCTTTTTATGGGAGTTGAAGATGCCAAGCAAAATCTTGTAGGCATTTGATTTCTGTCAGGACAGGCAAAAGCACATTCACAGCATGTTTATGCCTCTTCTTGCACTTTCAAGATGATAAAATTTACATTTATGATGTTGTGATTATTCACCAGTTGACAAAGGAGGATTAAATCTCAGTTATGAGGAAGAATAAAACGAGTGACATTTATGGGAAAAGGCAGACAGAATTGCTGTGTCTCCCCTTGTCTCATCCTCTGTCAGAAACAGACGATTTCAGAGTAACAGAACACTAAAATAAGCTGTGACACACAAGACAATACACTGGAAGTGAATTGTAACAAATATATCTTTTACTGATATTAAGTGTTGTATTTTTCTCTTGGAAGAGATGCAAAAAGGCACTGAACAGGTTGGTACTGATCTGCTTCAGCCTGAACAAAGCACAAAGTTCCTGCCCCCCTCCAAAAAAACCCTAAAATATTATAATAATTACTACTGAAGATCAAATGGACACTTTGAATAATGATTTCCAAGTTAAGCTACTATTTGGCTCTAGGGGTTCTGAAGACCACATTATGCATTTAATGGGGTGTGACACATTTAAGTGTCATTACATTTTTTTCTTGTTTATGTCACTTTCAATCAGCTGAAGTCTTTTTCTACATATTCTTAAAATGCTCTTGGCTTTTAAAAATTCATAATTGACCTTTTCCAAAACTGAAATTAAAAAGGGTTATAAACAGTAGATCAGAGAATGAGAAATTTGCAAGTTAATCAAATTAAAATTCAAGACGAGTTTTAATTAGGCCTTATCAATATAACTCAGCAGTTTCAAATGTTAACATAATAGTCTTTGCACAGAAAAATGCAGTGTAAGTCAAGCTAATAAATAAATATATAAAATGCACACAAAACAACAGAACTGAGGAATTAAGTTATAGAGAATGTGATAGGAGTAGTGAAATTTGGGAAGTTTATCTGTATGCCTTGTCTGTGGTTTCTTCCAGTAGCATCTTCACCTGAACACTCTTTAAACTGCTAAACAGTGCTTTAATATTTCTGCTCCAGCTGCTGATGTGCTTTCAAAGCACCCATATCCTATAGCAAATGCAGCCCATAATTTCCAGTTTTATTTCTACTGAAGACCAGCACAAGTCTTTCTGCTGGAACACCAACAGCCTTATGGAGTAAGCATATTAAAAAAATCCATTATATTGTGCAAATAAAAGTATTCTGCATCTTTTCCCCAGAAAAGGTTCAGGTAAGATTCCATTCTGCTGAGCACTCTCCAGACTGAGGACTTAGCTTGTTTCCCTTTTAGGTTTTTGGGATTTGTTGCTTCCTGTGCCACATTGCAATCTGTATTATTCAGAAGCTGTCTTTATGATATATTATGCTTATACAGTGTATAGTTGATCAAAGCACAAGTTTTTAAATGCAGCAATAATAATAACCACAATAAATATAATAGAATTTAAGATTCCTAAATCCCCAGGTGAACTTGACTCTTAGTAAGAAAAATTACTGCAGTCTTTATTTGGGTTTCACATCAAGAAAGGATGACATGCTACCCAGTCCTAAATGTAACCAAAAAGATGAGAAAGGCTGTGAAATTGGACAAAATAATCTATACTGTATCTTATTTCTGTTATACCTCAGAATTGCTTTAGTAGTTAATACTTAGAATATCTCAAACAGGACTTCATGCCCTTTAAAATATAAAAATCACAAAAGATAGTCAGCTACAGCTGTCTATCTGTCTGTCACCAGTGTCTCAGGGAGGAATCCTGGAATTTTTGCCTTAGGGATGTCAGATAAAATTCCAGTTTTTCTGATACATGGTATGGTTTATTTACAATCTATAATCCATATTCAGGGAAATAATTTCAAGACAAAAAGAAATCTCTGCCCATTCCACTGGATCCATGCCCTGCACTTCTCTCACACCTCTGAGTAAGCTTCCTTCAGATTTTTGTTACTCTAGTGTTTCTTTTCAGGATGTAAAACCTTTGTGCCAAGCCCCAGCCTACAGCAGCTGAAAACTCCTGTGTCCTGGTCCTCTGAGATTTTGCAGCATCTTTGCCCGTTGATCTTTAAGTTTTCAGCCCTACAAATCCTCTTCCAGACTCCAAGGTAAGAAATCCCCATTCCAGTTACCAACTTTTGCTGGTGTTTGAGCGTGTGGGGAGGATGCTTTTTATTTAGTCCATAGCTTTACTTCTAGCACATCAGAACAAACCAGACTTGTGTGAAACAGCCATGAAAATCATTCAGATAATTCCCAGTTTCCCGCTGGTTCTCTCCTGGAAAATGCTAAAAGGCTTTTCTTTAAAAAAACCTCTTTCCAGTCCAATGTATTTTCATGATGCATAAAATTATATTCTGGGGTTTTTTTAATAATCTGAACTGAGAAGCCTATTCAGTAAAAGGTAGACATTGATCAGAGGGTGGCATAATCCTGAGTGTTAACAGGAATATTCCTGAATGTTAACAGACTTCACTTCCCCAGCACCTGTGACCCCTGAAGCACTCTTCAGCTTAATTTGGAATCCCCATGCACAAGCTGAGGTCACAAATCACAGTGACTGGAGTTTATCATGATGTAATTACCCTGGTAAAATTACATTGACTCAGTAGCAAATGTCTTCAATTACAATTAAATTACAGGGACTACTCAGTAGCTTAAACAGATCTTCTTGACAGGTTTGCACACTGGGAAACATGACTAATGTAAGATTTCTCTGGATACAGCACATGGTGCCCTGATGGGATTTTTTTTTATTTTTTTTTTGTAATTTGCTGACTACTCCCACGGTTTCAGCACATTCCAAACCTGCAAAGCCTCCTCTTCCAGCACTAGCTGGAGCAAGCAGCTGATACTAGGCACCACAAAAGCCTCAAGATCATTCAATAAATGTTACTTAAATAGGTTTGACACGAAAAAACCTTCAACATCTCTGTCAGCCAGGTCCCATCCTTTCTTAAACAACCCTGAGGACTGGAAATCACTGCCTTTGCTTTCTGAGGCAGAGTTTTTATTGGTCCCTACTGGAGCTCACTGGGGGCATGTGGGGTTTGTACTCACCCTTGCACTCTGGCCAGCAATGAGCTGGTCATCCTCAGTCTGGACACTCGTTCGGCTGCGCACATCATAATCCTCCTGCTCAAAGTCTGAGTCGTCCTCGAGCTCCTCAGGGGTCTGCAGAGAGAGAGACATGGGAGAGAAAGCCACAAAAAAGAGATGATAAGCTTAAAAAGGACACAGACCAAGTCCTATGCACAGTGAGCTCTTATTTCATTGACCACCTGCCCAGGAAATGCTGTTCCATTCTCCTCTGAAATGAACTTGTCTGCCCCAGCAGTCAGGAACTGAAATTGAATTGTCTTAAAAATTAAATTGTTTCAAGCCTAGTTTTCTTTACAAATGGCATTTGTCATTACTTTGCCACAACTTTTCTTGCTGCAATTTCTCTTAACTCTGTTAACAAGATGAATGCAGTTCCAGGAACAAATATCCTTTGGAAACACTAACAACTGGAATGTAGTATTTCCAAATAATGTTATTTCACATATAAATGGACACTAACACTATTATGTTACTGGAAGCTTCATGTAATTTTCAAAAGAGAAAGTAAATACCTGGAAAAAGCAACTAACATCCTGGAAGAAAAATTTATCAAAGCAAATAAGATATTTCCCATTGAAAGAAATTGTAAATTATGTCAACTGGTTTTGAACAAAACCATGAAATTTATGATCTGTGTAATCTCGTTAGTTCACATGGTCCTTTTCACACACAGAGCTTTGGAATTTGACTCATCCCCCTGCTGAGATCAGGATGCCTCCACTGCTGGTACTAAAGTGATGGCAGGGTTTCTTGGAAGATTGATTAAATCAAGCTACAAATTTTCAGGCTTCAGATTGTTTAAAATCTTGGAAGGAGGGATCAAAAAAAAAGAAACAAACTTAATTGATGGATCTGTTCATTTGGGTTTTTTTACCTTATAGCAAAAAATTTGGACAAAAAAAAAAAGTCCTTACTTATATACAAATAGACAGTCTTACTAAAATCACAATTTAGGGAAAAAATATTCTGAAAATTCTACCATATTTAATAAAGATGGTACAAAAAAATGGAATCTTTAAAAGGAAGATTATATTCCATTTTATGGTTGAATAGCATCATGGCCATAAGTGAGTTCTGTGGGTAGCATACATGACAAAGGTAAGAGGAAAAGAAAACCACAGTAACTGCAGAGAAATCCTCACCTCGCCGGACACCCATCACCCCCAGTGACAGCCCAGAAGGCCAAAGCACTACAGAAGAAATCATCCAGGCTGGCATTTGGTGCTTGGAGGCAACGTCAAGTTTTCTAGCAGAGGTGCTAATCACTGCCAGTTGTCATTACAGCTCTGTCTGGAGGATGCTCAGTCTCCAGGAACGGCTCCAAACCCTCTAACGTAACGCAGAGGAGTCTTCTGGTGATATTTCTGTTCCAGCCTGGCTTCCAACACCAAGTGCACATCACTGTTGGTAGCTGCACAGTGAAGTGCACAGGATGGGGAGAGTAAAACACAGCCATCTTCATCTGACTTGAAGAGTATGAATTAAATACGTGTTTTGATGCTGAGTGCTGGAGGAAGAAATAACCAAGTGTGACAGTGTGGTAATGAACCTTGGTCTGCACCTCTGAAGGGAGGCATGCACAAAGAGAGTGTGTAACAGGACAGGCAGGAGAAGAAGTTTAGATGAAAAATGAATTTATCTTCTCTCTACTGCCACTGGTAAAAGAGAAGGATTGGTACCCATCATTATAATGACCAATGGTCTTGTTTTCCAATCACCTTTAATCTCTGTTTCCTCTGCTCAGCTGCCTGAGGGCAGGATGAGACCTTAAAATCTGTCATAAACAAGCAAGCTACAAAGAGAATCCTGCAACTCCCTGAGCAAAGAGTATTTTCTATCACAAGGCTCAGATTTTCATCCGCCTGGGCTTTGTTGTTCAGAACAAGAACAGGGTGGAGAGCTTCAATAAACCATCCTCCAAGTCTACTCAATGAGCCAGTTTCACTGGTCACTGTAAAGCCAGCACCCTTTCACAACCCAAATATACTCCTCTTAGTTTCTTCTGTCTCCACTTTTAGAAATAAGATTATAAAACATAATATACAGTCCTTTCCTAGTCTTTCATAGTCAGACTTGAAGGAAAGATGTAATATTTAAAATATTACATCTCAGCATGGTGACCAACAAGGACATGAGGCTGCCTCTTAAAAAGAAAAAAATATTCTGAAAATTCTATGCAAGGACTTATTCTTGAAGAAATAGCCAGAAAAAAAATGTATTGCTGTTACTGTCTGACATTCATAATCTTAAAATCTGTGGTCTTTAAAAGACTGAAATTTAATGGGTATAAATGTTGAACTTGGAGACAATGCAGTGCAAACCAAAAGGGCAAGCAATGCAACTGTTAGCAATTTACTACAATCACAAGACATCTTCCTATTTCCCCTCTGTACAAGTGAGATCTAATTCAAAGTGATCTTTCAGATTCACTCTTTTCTTGGTGTCAAGTGTGGTGAATTTTTTCCCCCTCATTTTCTTCCCCAAACAGCTGCATTTTGCTTTAGGGTGAAGAAGTGGGGTTAATTTTTGTCTGTATGCTGCAGTTTCAAACATTTTCATGCTTTCACTCTTGCACCATTGCCATGTCTTAGCTGGTCCCCTGAGATGCAGCCTGTACAAAATAGGGTTTCCCTTTTGTTTAGACACAAAAGTACAAAAAAGAAAATTATATTGAATCTGACTTAAAGGACTACTCTTAGCAAGGCCTTCTACACATACAGAACAATTCTGATTTTTGTGTAAAACTAACAGGACCTTGATATTTAAAACCTTGTTTCCAAGACAACAGAGTCTGAGACTTCATTTCTCTGAGCTGGAAGACAGAAAGACAGATTCTGTCTTGCAGACACCTGGATTTATGGTTTCACAAATGTAGTAATCACAGGTCTGAGGTTGGAGACAGCTTCCAAACAGAGCTGACAGCCACCAGTGGCAAAAAAAGCTAGAGTAATATTCAAAACTAATGGACTTTATGCACTGATTGATTTCAGCAGAAAAATGAACCATTTTCATAATTTTTAATCTGTTTTTTAGCACAAGCCATAGGACTTCCCAAGAAATCCCTTTTTTTCAAATGCAGTATCTCTACCACACACAACATTCATCTAACTCAGAGGAAGTCTTCCAGGGAAGAAAAATCTTTCACAATCCCAGATAAATCATACAATAAATATATGCTTTCTCTTTAAAGATGCATGTTTTATTTCTAATATGAATGTGGTGACTTTCCACTTCCAGGCATTGGAATATATATATATTTTTTTAGTATCTCTCTGTCTGTTTGATGGAAGAGCTTGGTGTGAACAAAATATCTTCCATCCCTGTCATTTTTTTATCTTTTGTGACTGCAGTATGAAAATGTGAATTATATCAGTAATGGCATAAATATGCAGATTTATAAATGCTATTTGTTTCATATTTCAGCAACTCAAATGTACTTGATGAAGATAGAAACCCCACTTTGCTATGCACTTAAAAATTGTAAGATGCAATTACAAGAATTTCAGCACTGGGAACACCAAGTCAAGCTAACCTTGCAATGAGAGCAAAGACTGAAGAGATGAAAAGATGCTCCCCTATTTTTTACAATGAATATTCCCTCTAATTCTAAAAGACAAGGAGGAAAAAACCCAGATTTTACAAAATGCTTTTCAATCCAACTCCACGCTGCTCTGTACATTTGTTTTGGTGCCACTGCAGCCTGAGTGACTCAGCTGCAAGCAGCACCTGAGTGCCTCAATCAGAGAACCTCACTCACTGCAGGTCTTCAGTTGTTTGGTGATTTACAGTAAAATTTGACACTTCAAATTCAATTTGAGGAGCAGCAGGCACTCAATGGGAACACTGGACCTCACAACACACTCTGGAGAAAGGATGTTTCAAAAGACAATGGGATTCTGCACCAAATCTGGTTTTACAGAGGACCTGAAATGCTGCAGCACTTTGGGTTTCACCACAGTGGCTGCCCCAGAGGTGATGGTGGCTAAACCTGACAAGTGTGGCAGAGGAGAAGAAGAAAAGATCATTAATACACCCAAATAGCTGGGCTGAGGACCCCACAGCCATTTTTGCTGAGGTCTTCTCCCAAGCACTGAAAATCCCTTAATAAGAGAATAAAATATCCCAAATTGGAAGGAGTTCACAAACTTCATCAAAGTCCAGCTCCTGGTCTTCCACAGGACATCCCCAAGAATCACAACTTGTTCCTGAGAGCATCATCTAAATGCTTCCTGAACTCTGTCAGGCTTGGTTTGAGAGACTGAAAAGGTTCATGGTTAAACACTCTTAAAAAAGGCCTTTGCCATTATGGCAAAACTGTTTAGGGAAGCTGTGACCACCAGAGGCCTGTTCAGTGTCCCTCCTGAGGAGAACTGGTGTGTGAGTAAAGCCACCTGATGGGAACCTGAGCAAAGGTAAAGGTGGTGTCACAGTCCAGAGCTAAAGAGAGCTGTAAGGAGAGATAACCAAGGCTGGGGAGAAGAATCAGCCCTGGCTCTGTTTGATGGGGGGGAGGAGAGATTTTGGGTGTGTGACACAGGGAGTGAACACCCACCCAGCCTTACACAAACTGGCTCAGGTGTGAAACCCACCCACATCCATGGGGCATTCAGAGGAGGGGTCATAAACCATCATAAAACCATCAAAGACCCCCAGAACACCCCCAGACTCATTGCTGAGCCCTTGCAGCAGAGAACTGCACGTGATGCAAAGCCATGCCACAGATCAGAGCCTGCTCCAACAGAGCTTCAAACCTGTTCCCCCCAGGGGAGGCAGCAGGCATTCCCAGCTGGCCCAAACAAACATTAACCCATGGAGCTGTGTGCTCTGGGACCCTCAGCATGGATTAAAACAGAAGAAAAGGATCAATGAGATGCTGTCAGGATCCAGAGTGGTGATATTTTCTGCTTAATCTGTCACTCTCTCTCTCCCACCCTGCTCCTCTTTTTCTTTCTCTCTCCCTCACACTACTGTTAAATAAAATCTATACTATCAGCTTCAGCATTTGGTCTTGTTTGCACCTTAAGTCAGGCAGAGGCATCTCTCTAACAATTTCAATAACCAGATCTTAACACCTGGTGCTGTGACCACTTCCCTGGGGACCCTGTTCCAGTGCACAGCCAGCCTCTGGGTGAAGAACCTTTTCCTGATATCTGACCTCAACCTCCCCTGACAAAGCTCCAGCCGTTCCCTCGGGTCCTAAGAGTCCTCCTGACTGCAGAGAGGGTTTCTGGCCAATAACTCAGGGAATTTCATAAGCAGCTATGAAAACACAAAGTGCAATTCCATCCCTACACAGTAATAGGAAAGGTGCTGGAATGAAGTTATTATTTTCTATTTTATTTCTAGGTTTTATAATTATACTCTTAAATTAATTTATACTACTTCTTAATTTGTGGAAGAGATCTTTTTCTTCTGTATAGATAAAAATAATAGTCCTCAATGAAAAAATGAGTCTCCTTTCTCCTCCAAAGGGACAAAAAATTTCTCCCCTTTTGCAGGAAAACGAAGAACTGAGACTACCCACCCTTTCCTTCAGCTTACTAAAAGTAATAATAACCACCAAAATTAATTTAAAAACTGGCTTTATTTACTCTCTGGAATGAGGGGACTCATCTCAGATAAATTCAATCTTTCACAGCTTGCACACAAACAATTACTGCCTGAAAATAATTGTGTCAGATGCTCTAAAAAGTTCACAAGATTGGTTTATTTTCCTTTTTTGCAATTCTGAAAAAGTTTTACTACCTGAATTAAAGGGTGCACAATATTTGACAGATTATTAGATGAAAATTTTCTAAAGGCTTTTATAGCCTCAGCCTTTAATTATACGTCCCATTTTAGCGTGAGATGATCAGATGGAAATGTTAAAGAGTATCTCCAAGTGAAACTAATTTTGTTTTCTACAGCAAATATGGTTCTGATTCAGCAAACTCTGGTCTGTGTAAGCTTATATATGTGGATTTTTCCAGTTAACTTACATGGATAATGAGTCCATTTATGTGCTTTAGTTCTCTTCCTGGGTATGGAGTATTACATTGAGCTCCATAAATAAGTTAATTGTCTGAATGCAAAACTAAATCTTCCTAATCTGGGCTAACAGAATTCATTAATTCATATCATACAACAGGTGGAAAGTAGTAGTGATATAATGGCAAAAGTAACTTGGGATTTTCCTAAGGAGACTGAGAAGCCTGAATGCTGAACAGCTCTCCAGGTACACAGAACAATCAGGCAGCAACAAAGAAAGTGGTCAGGCCTTCAAAATTCAAAATTTAAAATTAGAAACATCTCACCAGGATGGACATCTCATGGCAAACTCTTGGGGCTGTCTGATCTATGGGAGGTGCTGGTAGCTGGAACTCTGTGTAGGGGATGGGAAAACCTGGGTTTGTAGGAGATCCCACCTGATGATTGAGTCTATGACACAATCATAATTTGAAGTGACTAGAAAAGATTAAAATGTGCTAAGCAGTTGTTCTTGTCCTAAGAAAAATTTGGAAACTGTTGTTACAGACTGAGAACTTGAGAAATCAAAGGGAAAACAGAGATCCTTTACTATGCAGATCTTTCACTTCCCAGAATCACAGAATGCTGGAATGGTTTGGGTTGGAAGGGACCTTAAAACTCAACCAGTCCCACCCCTGCCATGGGCAGGGACACCTTCCACTGTCCCAGGCTGCTCCAAGCCCCATCCAGCCTGGCCTTGGGCACTTCCAGGGATCCAGGGGCAGCTACAGCTTCTCTGGGCACCCTGTGCCAGGGCCTGACACCCTCACAGGGAAGCAATTCAAGTAAAGATTTCCCTGCCCTTCCGGAAGAGCTGCCAATCCTCCAGTGCTGCACACCCAGAGATCAGGAAGGGTTTGCCCCCATCACAAGCCATGACTATAATTCAGGCCACCTGTGATGAGCACTGGGTATGAGAATGGGATTTATGTCTGGCAGTTGTAAAATTAAGCCTGTCAGAAGATTTTTGTGTAAATGTTAATACATAGGGACAGATGAGTAAAATGGAGCTATTTTGGAGTGTTGCAACTGCCTGAAGTCTCACATCACTCATGACCACAAGGGCATGTTACCTGTTTGCTCAGAGGGATGATGTTGATGTTGATATTTCAGCCCTTGCCTCAAAGTTTCCTCTGTGATTTTCTGCATAGCTTTACTTGTACATGGCTTTCATTAAGGCAGATTCAAGGTAATTTGGGTTTCAAATAACTGTTCCAGTTGCTGAAGAGATGTCCAAACCACATTTGGTTTGCTGCTTTTCTCTTTTAAATCATTGCTGACTAAACTGAAAAGCATCACACACCTACTATCACAATAATGATGTTGTTCTGTGGTGTCTTTTATTTGTTTGCTTATTTTATTAAAAGATGCCTAAGCAAATTGAATCAACTGGCTAGTCAACACCAAAATGACAAGTTTTTTACCTTGGTAAACATTCAAAACCATCCCTGCAGAGGCTCACTGGAGCAGAAGATAATTTATTCATTTAGATTTTAACCAGACCTACCTTGCATTCCAGGCAGCACACATACACTAGGAAAAAAAAAAGGCAAATAAACAAAACAACAAAAAAAATCTACACAAACTTTGAAGACCTTGGCAAATTAATGCTATTACTATGGAAACAGTAATGAACATTGCATCTATTGGCAGTTGTGATCAAATTTTCTCCTAGCTGATAAACATACTAATTGTGATTCACCAACTAAACTACTTCATCTCTTTATTTACTAATTCTTTTGCTGTTGCATATACTTCTGTTTCATGCCTGTTTCAATGTCAAGCTTTTTTATAACAACACGAGGCTGATTCCAAGGAGGTTTTGTATTCCTCTTATCCATGATACCTCCCTGTAAATCCCAGTTTTCACTCCCCAGGAGCTTTACATACCCTGATCATCAGGACAGCTTTCCTGATGTCCCGAACTCCGTCGTAGACCAGGCGGGAGGCATCGATGAACTCGTTCTCCTCGAAGGGCTGGGGCACATTGGCACTCAGGGCTTCAATGGCCACCTCCACTTGCTCAGCAAAACGTGGCATCACTGTGTGAAACACAAAGAGAGGCAGTAGGATTACACACCTTCTCTCCTGAACACTTTTCTGCTGCTCTGGGGCGCGGATAACTTCCAGGAGACACGGTATGTGCTGCCCTGGGAATTCCCAGGTGCAGGGAGGCTCATGGGTGGGTTTGTACCCACCCTGCACAGGTCTGACACTTCATCTGACAGCATGGAAATAAACAACTCTATATTCTCTCCTCCAATTGTGCAATAAAGAATAGGAAATTTCCTTCAAAACCTGTGATTTACTAACTTTTAAAAGGCTGCAAGGTACCTGAGCAGTCAGCAAAGTTCATTTAAGAGCTTTACAACCTGTAATGAGCACAGAAAATATTTGTATCAAGTGATCAAAGCAAACTGTAACCACTATGCCACTAATTTACACAAATTATACTCTAACTCATACTAAATAATAATAATTTTGAAAGGGACAAAATGCAAAATTAAGGATATACTTTTGTGAAGACACCTAAATGAATCTTCTGTTTCTTCACTATCACCATGTATATAACACAAAACATAGCCATAGATATAGGCTAAAAATATTATAAACTGTGCTATGAATTGATTTAATCTACAACTTATAGCAGTTATTTACTTTTGTAAATGGTTTCAGGGCATTGCTTGAAGTAGCAAGAGACTTTTCTTCAAATTTTGTAGAGGATTCCTTTGAAGGTATATTTACTTTCTACACACGGTGTTTGTAGGAAAATAACTCATCTCCAGATCAGTCCTCTAACAGCTCAAACCCAAATCCTACAAACATGAACATCAGGTCCCACTGATTATCCTGCACCTGCATTCCTGTGCCTGTTTACTCTTCATCATTTAAACATTAATTTTGGAGGACTGTGCTCACAGAGGACAAACATAATCCATGTTTGATTAGAAACTTGGATAAAAAAATGCAGTTGGATTGATTCTTAAGAATTTAAGGAACTTGGGTCAAGTTTAAGATTTATAGATAGCCATCTTTTAATCATATTCACATCACTCTTATTCTAGCATTTAGGTATCTAGCTCATGGATCTCTGACTTTGCAATAAAAAGAACAGAAAATTATGATTCCCACAACAGTTACTGCCTTTTTTTTGTTTTTAAAATGTTACCTTTTTTGCCCATCTTTTCCCTAAACCCTATTTTTAATACACTTATTGGTAACCTGAACCCAACTGATGAATACAAAGGGGAATTTCCAGTTATTTTCCTCAAGAGAAGTGACATTCTGTCCCAGGAACTTCTGCTGTGGTAGGAAGCCACATTTTCTTCTTGACTTAATGTTCTTAAACTTATTTTACTTAAAGTAAAACCACAAAAAAACCCCATGATTTAATAACAGTTTACATTTTGAAGTGTCAGCAACCATGAGCTCAAACTTTCTGTTTCTGGCAGTTAAATATTAAGCATTGGATGCAAATGAGGAAACCTTTAGAGGGATATATTGATTCAAATCTTGTTTATACATCACTATATATATATATATTCATATATATATATATATATATATATATATATATATATGCACACACACACATATAGACAGATGAAAGAACAGATTTGTATTTTCCATGCAGATAATGTTCAGTAAGTTCCTGGGATACACTGGAGAAACAGGAAAAAGTGACAGCAACAATAGACTTTAAAAAAGTAAACATTAACAAAACACTGCCAGGCAGAGGGGAAACATTTTAATTAGAAAAGGAGTTTGAGAGAGATGGAAGTTTTGGAAAGAGTATTTAATAAATGCATATATCAAATTACCTTAATTAATAGAACACTTGAAAGTGTAGTAGGAGACAAATATGATTGCATAGGGAAGTATCTAGCCTGAATATCAAAAAGCAGTCATTAAAAATACAGTGTAAACAAGTAAATCTAAAGAATAAAAGAGAAATTATTTTGGATTTTTTTGGATAAAATAGGTAAAACTAGAGATGCAATAATGACAACAATAAAAAAAAAAGAGGTAAAGAACCGTAATATTTGGGTTTAAATTAAATTTAACCTTAAATTTCTGTCTAAAATTTCCTAATTAGCCAAGGCGGTCAGGTATTGGGTATAATTAACAGCAGGTGTGACAGGAATTAATTAGGAATGGGCAGTTTGAAGAACATCTATATAAACATAAGGAAATTTATCTTTTACATATGTGTTCAAGTTAACAGAGTATAATAAAATTTCCATAGCTCTTAAGAAAAAAATCAAAGCAAATTCTGAACCATTTTTGAGAACTGAAGAAAAACAGTAATGGTGAAAATTCCAGGGATTTGGGAATAAAAAAAAAAAAAAAAAAGAAAAAAGAAAGCACTTGTCTATTTTAGATAAAGGCATATAATCCTTCTATGAAGGTTCATGATAGGTAGAGAAGAAAGGAAGGAGGATTTACACTATATTCAACATAATTTCAGTGCCCAGAAATAAAATGAAACATGACATGGAGCAATTAATGTTTAATTATCTGTAAATAATCAGCAGATGCTGGACAGGCAACAGATTTGTGGAAATAAGTTGCACCAAGCTTTTACAATATTTCCCTTGGCAGGGCAGGGACAGTGGGGGAAGCAGATACAGCACAGCTGGACTTTGTCGTGTGACACTCTTAGAACAAGAGAAATTTCAATTAAATGGTTGTAAGGTGGATGATGTTACACTTTATTCATATTCCTGAACATGAGACATTCATTCCTGACCACATTTATTAACTCCACTGGGGGTGGAAGCTTCTTCAGTCAGTTCTGATTTTGCAGACCTGGCTATAATTTAGTCCCTAATTTACATTACTACACGTGAACATCATCTGCTGTTTCAAAATGGCAACAGATATTAAACTGCTTTAGGAATTACTTGCTTGCCAATCGTATTTTTACTTCAGGACTCACTTTTGACTGGACAAGGAAGAAAAAAACCACCTTTAATACAGGACTATTATTGCTTCTCTAAGCATATATTGTCATTTATTGCAGTGAAGTTTCTCAAAATTGAAAATTGAGTTAAGAAATGTATTATTCTCCAGTTAAGGTTACTGAGCTCCATGAAAAAAACCCCCTCCAGTCTTCTTCTCTATCATTTATCACATAAAGAAGGATATTCCTGTGCCAAAGGTGAAAGAACCACAGGTAAAATTCAGGCAAAGGCATGCATTTGAATCTGGAGCTAAAACTTGTAAATGCATCAGAAAGAGAATGATTAATTTATTATGCACAGAGAAATTGGCTATAAATTTTAGATTCAGAAGCAAATCAATACTTCTGGGGAAAAATTAAACATTGGTTTCTTAGTCTGAGCTGTGGCCTTGAAAACAGTCACACATATGCTTAGACTGAAAAATGTGGTCCATTAACATCTCTCAGCCTAACTACATGAATTAATTAGGCACCTGCATAAATGTTGACAGAATCAGGTCCCAAGTTAATAGCAACACTTCTAATTCACTGACTTTGTCATTCTAACAAAATAAAGACCTTATAAAGCCTTTCTGTGGATGAGTTTCCAATGGCACCAAAAGCAAGACTAATGCCAGCAAAATCTAGGTTGAACGGCTTCTGGAGAAAAACTGGGAATCAGCAAAGCTGAAATTACTTCCATTTTATCAATTGATTAATTCTTTTAAATTATACTTCTTTTTTTCTTTTTTGCTGATGCATGATAGAAATCCAGCATATGACCACGTATGAACTCATGCCTTCATCAAACTTGTATTTCTTGTTTTTTAAAACATTCTGTTCCACAAAGAAAATATTTTCTCTAAAGTTCTTCTTGTTTTTCTCCCACCCACCTATATCTCCTACATATAAAAATTACAATTAATTACCTATTTCCTAAAAACATATTCCCTGTTGACTTCTTCTCCTGTGGCAATCAGTTTGTACTGCAATTTTGGTGCTTAGAAACATCACTGCAAATTTTGTTTAGTGATATGGGAACAATAAGATCCCTGACAGACAGAGAAATGCTAGGTTACATAATAAAATTATTGAGATAAAAATTAAAAAAATGTTTGGGCGTTCTTGTTCAAAGCATTAGAACAAAAAGTTTCATTAGTATGCAAGATTAAATGAATGCCTTGCTGATTTATTGCACTTTTATGGCCTTATTATTTAGGAACTTAAATTCCTCAGAATCTTAAGTAGATGTGAATGTTCAGAAATGTAGAAAGGGATAATTAAGACGCAAAAAATGCAATAAAGGTCAAGGACCCTCCAGGTGCATGGGCTTCTAATTCTTAGTAGCATCAATGGGAGTCAGGAAATTTGGTCTGGTTTTGTCCCACTTCATACAAGTGTAAGTTTGAAATCTCTTTCCTTATACCAGAGAACAGTGGATGCTTCAGTGAGACAATCACACCTACCCTACTTTAAAGACTCAAGTTCAGCTGGATAAAATTCTGATTTTCCTCTGCCCACTAAACACAGAGGGAGGTGTTTGGCTTGGACCAGATGCCTGCTTTAGACAACCAAGTTCAGGCATAAATCAAACAAATCAACCCCATTTGTGCACCAAATCCTGGCACACTTTGGCTCTCAATCAGGCAGAGCACACGTGGCTCCTTTCCATCCCAATCTCACTGGAACTGAAGGGTTCCCAGGGCTCTCATCTTTGGGGCATTTTTCTGCCCAGAAGACAATTTTTGAAAGGCACCAGCAGAGCTATTTCCTAGAGCTTCATTTTGAAAAGCCAAGCACCTACTTGACTCTGTTTAGAACCCAGGGATTTGGATCCAAGGGAAGCACCCTTCTCAAAGCCCAGGGGGTGTTCCCTGGAGCCTGTCCTCAGACAAATCAGATATTTGGGCTGCAGAGAAGTGACTGCTCTCCTGTACCCACCACACCCAGCTGTGCCCTCTGGCCATCCCTCACAGCTCTGCAGCCCTCCAAGAATTTGTACCTGTCCTTATGAAAACTGATTTTCCCTATGGCACATTGATAGGGGCACATCATTTAAGGTGTAAATCACTTTATCTACATGGCCCTTAAATGGTTACAAAAATCTGGTCAGTTGTGGGTAAGATTATTCAAGAATTACACAGTCTGAAGGTTTGGACATCTACACTGCTAAAAGTTTCAGGATCCCTGAAAATGTCTGTGATTCTCCTAAACATCATAGTTGTTTGTGTCATGTAAAGCAAGAAAATTACCTATAATTTTATATATATATATATTTATTTATATATAATATATATATATCTGACAGGCAGGATTGTAAACTTAAGGTTATCAGAGGAGAGGAAAAAAAAATAAAAAAAACCATGAATGATCCATTAAATTACAAAAATATTAAAAAAAATAAAGCTCTCTTAAGAAAAAAAAACTCTTTATCCAGATTTAAAAGATTTTAGTATGAAACATTCACAATGTTACAGTTTAAAAATTTCAGGGCTCTGGATTAAATTTTTTCTGTTGTTTTTTGTGTTTGTGTGGCTTGTTTTTGTTCTTTTTTTTTTTTTAATACATTAATTTACTTAACTGAAGAAAGAATGCAGTCTACTGGGAAGTTCAAGTATTTAAAACAGGTATTTGAAAGATCATTCCTAAGGGATATCTGACATCATCTGTCAAAGACAGTGCAGTTTTTTAGTTTAATTTGAAGGATAAATAAGGAATGAAATATGATACCTTATTTAGCTCAAAGTGTTTGTGAAAACCTGTTTCTAGAACTGTACATTCCTTATCAGAAGATTCTAAATACTTCACAGAATGTTTTTAAGTCCTGGTCTCACATCATATAATTTACATTTCAGTCATGACTATTATATTGCTAATTGAAAAGAAAAAGCTTTTAAGTCTACTGAAATATTACATAACATATCATAGAATCACAGAATCATTAGGGTTGGAAAAGTTCCCTCAGATCATGGAGTCCAACCCTTAACCCAGCACTGCCAAAGCCACCAGTGACCATGTCCCCAAGTGCCACATCCACACAGCTTTTAAATCCCTCCTGGGATGGGAAATCCACCACTGCCCTGGGCAGCTGTGCCAGGGCTGGACATTCTTTGGGCAAAGAAAACCTTCCCAAATCTCCAACCTAAACCTCCCCTGGCCCAGCCTGAGCTGTTCCCTCTCCTCCTGTCCCTGTTCCCTGGGAGCAGAGCCCGACCCCCCCGGCTGTCCCCTCCTGGCAGGGAGTTGTGCAGAGCCAGAAGGGCCCCCTGAGCCTCCTTTTCTCCAGGCTGAGCCCCTTTCCCAGCTCCCTCAGCCCCTCCTTGGGCTCCAGACCCTTCCCCAGCTCTGTTTTGGGTATCAAATCCTGTGTGTCTCATACTTGGGAAACAGGAAAAGCAAAATTAGGGCACGGTGCTACAGCACAGAAAGGATGAAACATCACTGTCCAATCCCCTCATTAAATGGTTAAAAGTCAGCTGTAAAATAATGAATATCCACAGCTTATAGCAGTTTGCAGTGAACACAAGACTTTCAGGAAGAATCAGCCTTCACTGCCAAATACTGATTTACCCATGGCCCACAAAAAACAGTGTTCTCAGGCTTCCTTGAATTTATGGTCAATCCTGACCCTTTGACTCCCTTGTGTTAAGTCTTCTGGCACTTCCCAGAAGGCTCCAACTTTATCTGTGGGTTTATGCAACCAAGCAGATTGATGTGGGAATGAGAGAAATGGATTTGCTCATGTGCAGCCCATGAGGTGAGATGGCCATTGCAGAAATTAACGGCATGTCTGGAGCTATGTCACCAAGTGCTGGGAGACAGGGACACACACACGAGGGGGAAAAACACACCTTCAAACCTTGTCCTGCCTGAACTGCCATTGACAGAAAGATAAATGTCAGGGCAGAAGTCAGGTGAGTGCTGTTTGCCTCCTGGCCAGCACAGGAGGCCACTGACTATGGACAGGTCCATCCCAAAGTGGACAGAGGATAACAAATGTCAGCTGTAGGGACATTTGTGTCTCACCAGCTTCAGCTGTCTCACTCTACCTGGGCAAGACTACACACAGCCAGCACCCCCAAAATATTATTCCTGCCAAACAGAACACTCTTAGGTTAATACTTCAAATGAAAGCAAATTCTTCAGAAAGCAGGCTGATGCTGTTGAACACCAAGTAGGTTATGTAAAAAGCAAACCACCCTTCCTGGCTTAGCTTTAAGTTTGTGTATATCAATATGTAGGTGTGTGTAGGCGAGGGGATGCAAGGAATACCAGGGCTTTTATTTTAAAACATTATTGTACAATTCACACTTGTATTCACAAAACATTCTGCTGGAGTTGGTGGATGGATACTCACTCCATTTCTCTGACTATATTTTCTAGACCTGGGAAATTTCTTTCTAATTCCACCACCACCCTCCTTATTTTAAAGAACAGCTTTTAAGAGCACAAAATGTTTTTGAGAACACATTTGAGCTGTGATTAAATAATACCGGTTTATGAAAATGGTATTTCTATTATATTAACCCACTATTCATTATACAAGGTGTCTGGCACATCCAAAATAGATAACCTTGGTATTTTTTAAACTCTCACTGAGTTAATTCACATCTAAATCTTGATTTTTCTTTGATTATGTAATCCTTTTCCACTTCTGGAAGATCTTTAGGTTGTGGAGAACAAAGTGGAAATATCTACTTGGGGAATTCAGTGAATATCCTCCTGTAAGCACATCCTTACATCTTCAGCACCGATGTGAGGCTGTTGAGCATGGAAAAAGT
Source organism: Parus major (assembly GCF_001522545.3). Lineage (NCBI taxonomy): Eukaryota > Metazoa > Chordata > Aves > Passeriformes > Paridae > Parus > Parus major. The sequence goes on from NC_031771.1 coordinate 64,996,848, forward strand.
ATGATTTCTCAGCTGCCCATTACACTGCCACAGTTTTTCTGAGACCATGAATTAACTCAGAACCTTCCTGTCAATGCAGATTTAATCAATATAGATTTAATTTACCTAGAGAAATTAAATAAAAATATCTTTTAGTCTTGTCTTTCTCTCCCCAGCAGCCCAAACAGCATTTTCCTTTGGGCAGATTTTGGTGCTGCCCATTCACCTGTTAATGAATGCCTTGTGCACCAACCACGGGGCTGACCCTGGAACTCACAAAAGTTCCCTTTCTGCTTGCTGAGAAATGATCACTTGTGCTTTGCTCGTGCCTTGCCACCAGCTCTTAACCCATCAAAGGCCCTAATACTCACCCCATGGTTACCCCTTTGTCAAACAGCTGCATGTGCAGTGTGTTAGGAAGAGCCTTTGAAAATCTAGACCAATTACATTATATTCTCCTTTAGCATTGTATTTCATTTTTAAACTCTAAAAGTGGAGAGAAAAAGAGCTAGCATTTCAGCTTTGAGCTACAGTGGTGATTTATTCATCTCTTATGTCTCATTTAATTGCTTTATAATGCATTTTATATGATTTCTTAGTGAATTCCTCTGGTTAAAAATCCTTTGGATCAAACCAAGCAGTAGTGGAACACAATCTTGGGTGTTCTCTGGTCCTTTTGTAAACTACCTTTTCTTTAATAATGCATTACTTTTTTTTTTTCTTGTTGACACCTTGACCTTTGGATTTCAGTTTAGTAAAACTTTAGCGAAAATGCTACAGTACTTTGCAGAATAAAAGTCATAATTTGATCAAAACTCCTGGAAAAATGATCTCATGTTCTCAGGATGATGGTACTCATAAGTTTTATTGTAACTACCTGAACTCCCATAAAACATGAATTTAACATCATTTATTTTTTAAATAGGTTCCATTTTGCATCTTTCAGCTCTCCCTCAGATTCAATATGGGTTATTTTTTTGATTACAGCTATGCTTAAATTCATCTTCTTGCTTCTACATTTTGTTTGCCATCATATCACTGCTGAAAAATCCATCTTTCCCACATTTTAGTATTAGCTTTGATAACATCATTGAGCTGCCTTTTCTTAGTGATAAATATCTTTCAAGTTTGCCCTACTCACACTGATAAAACTCTCACAGGCTTATTGCTGAATTGCCAGTAGTGCTGATTTTCAACTTCAGTCCATTCTGATAAAGACAAAATAAAAAAAAATAAAAAAAAGTGTGTCAAAACAGAAGTAAGAGTGACCTACTTAAAACCAGGGAGTTACAAAGTTACTGGGATATTTTTAAAACATGCTAAAAGCTGAAACTCCAGTTTCTGGTGTGAATCAGATTTCAAATTTCCAGCGTCCTTCACAGGAGTACCCCAAGTGGTACTTGCTGTTCCAGGATGGTTTCCAGACAGCCCAGTGCAAACTGGAGCAAAAAAAATAAAATAAAAAATGGTTGGGAAGTTTTCACAGCCTTTCCCAGGCAGTTCTGGCCCTACTCCTTCTGCTCTTACCCCTTTCATTTCCCGTTCACTTCCTTTCATCACAACCCTGCAAAGTCTACTCCAGTTTTCCCAGCTTAAATCCAACCCTCTTGACCTTTAAAGACTGTCAAGGTTTTTTTTCTCCTTCCTGAACGCCAAAAATCTTGGAAAACAGGATCTGGCCTCTTTGCCTGTTCCTTGATTTCTTTCTAGGGATGATTTTTTCATCTGTTTAGAAGCACAGGCTTCTTTGCCTTCAGTTTTCACAGTTTTTGAAGTAACTGCTGAGTGCATTTCAGTCTCCCCTTGGGTGAATGGGAAAACCTCAGCTGGCCTTGGTCACTGGGTGATGAGCAGGAGGACAAATCTCAATATTCAAACATCAATTCTGCTCTGTTTCCTCTTACTTTCTTCCCTTTCCTTTTGCCTTTATCCTTGCTTTTAACCTTTTCTTTCTTCTCTTTGCCTTTCCACCCTTCTCTCCTTTTTTTCCCCTCCATGGACATCTCGTAACAGGATGATTTCACAGCTTTCTACAAATCTGAATGCCAGTATAACATTTAACAGAAGCACCCTAAAAAAAAACCACAACCAACCAAAAAAAAACCCACAAAGAAGCAACCAAAAACCACCTCAAAACCAACCAATCAACTAAGAAAATTGAAGATGAAGCTCTGATTTACTCCTGTATGCATAACATCCCCTAAAATCTATGAGTTTGGTGTTCCCACTGAGCTCCATAGACTCTGTGGTTTTATAGGTTTCATCTTGGATTTATAAGAAATTCAGCAAGCCAGAGCTAAGTTTTTGTTATGGTTTTTAAAGGAAAATGGACGTACTCTATTTTAAAAGGCCATTAGCCAGTCTGTCACTCCCTAAAACTGCTGCCAGAGATAAGAATCCAGCCTCTACCCAGTACTTGGCTTTAATGGCAGTTTGTTAGACAAGCACAGGCTACAAAGCACTGAAACACTAAAAAACCCATCCCATATATTCCAGTGGCTGTAAATTGAAACAACAAACAAATAAAACTTGGAGGTGAGACTGGTTATTAAAGCAATGTTTGCAGTTTCCACTTCCCCGAAACTATCAACATCATTTTCATGAGAGATTAATTTTCTCTCCACTAAAAAAAAAAAAAAAAATAAAAATTAGCAAGATGCTTTCCTTTCCAAAGCACTGTATCCATATTTCTCCACTGTGGTCCAACACAACCAATACTCACAGAACACAGTGAAATATCTGGAAAAAGAGGTTTAACAGAGGATTTCTTTTTCTGAGTTGACAATTAAAAGCAAATAATAAATATAATAGAAAGATAATCTGCTTACTTCTCCATCATCGTTTAACTTAATTTTTCCCAGCTTCCAAAGGCATTTCATTTAAAATTAAATTAAGGTCAGTTAAAAAAAAAATAAAAAAGGAAGCAGTAAAGATGAAAACAGTGAGATGTTCATGATTGTGCTTCTCACAGAGATTTTGATGTGCACATCTGTGGGTGGAACCTTAATCCCAACCAACCACTGCCATCATTTCTGAGTGTTTGATAAAATTTGGGCAGAAACCTGAGGTGAGGAACTGAAAGTTATTGAAATAAATGTATGGATTCATAGTTAGCCAGATCATGGAGTCACTGAGGTTGGAAAATACCTCTCAGACATCACATCCCACCACTCCCCCAGCAGCCCTGTGCTCCGTGCTGTCCCCACCTGCCACATCCACAGTTTTGAACACTTCCATGGATGGTGATTCCAAAATGGCACAGGGGGGTCGAAATTCCATCTTCACCACTTCATTCTTAGGTGATGGAATGAGTCAGTTAATTCTACTTTTTTTAAATCATACAGAAATCATAATCAGGGCCTTTGTAAATGGCCTGAAAAGCTGCAGATAGAAATTGTGCTCTAATATTAATGATCCACATTCACAACTGTCAGAAATTGTTTAAGCTTCATCAGCTTCATTGAATTTGGGCCCATTCTGTCCCTGAAGTACTGCTACACAATTTGTACATGATATAAAGTTCTTAATATTGTAAACATAATCTTTTTTTTTTTTTTTAATACTCACGAGTTTATTTACACCTTATAAAATAAAAAAAATAAGTAAAAATTTTGACTTGGAAGAACAGAGACTTGTTCTAACTATTTAATCCCAACATTAACACATTGATGTTGTCAAGATGCCCTCAGTCCAGTGTTTATAGCACTTAGTTGTAATTCAAATTATATCAAGAAGTGAATTAAATATGGAATATAATTATTTGCTGTACATGTTATTAATCTATATAATGGAACTTTATACCATTGAACAATTTTTAATAAAAAAAAAAACTTATAGAATGTTGGGTCACAAATGTTAGCTCAATAAAAAGCTCGAACATACATTTTGTTTTAATAAAGAAATGTTAATGGTAGGAAGAAATCTTCATAGCCCTTCCTCGACCAAAAGACAACTTTAAGAGAAGAGTATAACAAAATATTTTACCACATAAAACTGAACAGATTATTTTCCTTCTGTGAATTCATAAAATCAGTTCATAAACTTTTAAAAAGAAGCTAAATTTATAGTATTTATTCCACTGATCTCCTGTTGGTTAGTAAAAATAGGCTGACATTAAGCTGGGGGCCACAATACCACAAGTAATAGTTAATAATCCCCAAATCAGTTTTCTTTTTTAGCTTATTTTGTTGATATCTGTTCTCTGAAAGGAGAAGTTCTAGGCTGAAGAGCTAGAACAGTTTTTGCTTTTCCATCTCACAGGGCAATTCCTGGGCTTTCAGTCCAAAAGTTACATTTGATGTGTCCTGAACTGGTGCAATTTTCATTTGTTCCTTCTAAAATAATCTTGGTGGTTTTAAACCTCAGATGAACAAGTGCAATCAGGCAGGGGAGGATCAGCTCAGACACTTCCAGACACCCACAGCTCTCTATCCTACAGGGCACCTGATCACTGCGTGGAGACCCAGTCTGTGAAGCCCATGAAATCTGGAGCATGATTCACCCAAAACCACCCAAACCACCCAAACCCACTGCTTTCAGATAAGAGCACTTGGTAGCACTGCCTGCACTGAATTATTGAGAGCACTGATATAAAGGGTTTTAAAATGACCAGCACAGACCTAATCAGCTACACTGAGATGAATCCAATCCCTGCTCTGGCAAGGCAAAAACAACAAAAAAAAGAATATTTCTTCCCATTCTATCAATCTAGCAGACTTTTCTACTTCTATATAATCTACATATTTTATACAATCTATCAGACTTTTACATTTTCTCAATCAGGTGGTGCATTTTCAGTTGCTTACATGTATTTTTCAATGAAAAGTTGCTTTGTTTAGCAACACTTCAGTCATCAACAAGTGCATTCACTGCACAGACCAGAGTAACATTTGCAGTGATTTTCTGGAGATGCATAATATATAATCAATCATCTCAGAAGAAAAGGCTGTTTATTATTTATTCAAATCATAGAAATTTGATGTAGTGGCCTAGTCTTGATGCATTACTGAATCTCTTTTCTTATCTGGCTTCTGTCAGTATGACTTCAGCAACAGCACTGAGTAGAGAATAAAAAACACACTCACAGCCATGAATTTATTTGTTGGTATCTTGGCTTCAGGAAGAGATTTCCCTCTGAGTTACAGATCTCAAAAAATCCAACCAAAGTTTTAAATTACTAAATAAGAGTATTGTCACCCTGAAAACTCAGCTTCTGAGCTTGCTAACAGTTTTCTAAGGACTTTCCCAGGAGAGTAACTGTAAACATAGATATGTGTACATTCTTTCTGTTACACATCTTGTGATGGGCATCTCTCATGGCCAGTTCAGTGAGAAAGTGTTATCCTGACCATCCAATCCCTGGCCATGGTCAGAAACCTATAAATCCTGGGAGGAAAAATAAACTCTGCTCTTCTTTCCACCACACCTCGACCTGTGTCCGCGTGATCTATTCATCTTCAGCGGTAACAGAGTATTTCAGAAATTCTTTCAGCAAACTCACCAGTTTCAGAGAGCAGTTTGGTGGCTTCCAGCACCTTCTCAGTGTAAACCCCAGTCTCGTAGTTTTCCATCTCTGCGTTGATGATGTGGATGACTCTGGCTGCACGGCCCCGGATGGCGCCCGCGGTTCTGTCCAGCGTGTCCACATCCCCCTCTTGCAGGGCAATCACACACTTGTTCACATCTTCCAGGATGTGGTTTTCTGGAATTCAGGGGAAAAATACAGCTTGTTCAATTTCACTCTTCCTCATGGCAAAGCTTGCTGATTTGGGCTGATGTCAGTATGCTAAAAAATTGATATCTACCTTTATTCAGGCTGCAAAGCAAAAGCCCTTCTGTGATATTGTCACATGACAGTAAAAATCTGTGTGATATTTATCTTTAGTAGGGGCTAGGCTACATCATCCTACCTCTACTGCTGTGCATCCCAACCTGTAGTTCCTTGAAAATCAGTCACATTAATTTCAAACATCGCACTGAATCTTCTCATAATGAAATTGCAAATAAAATGAATGCAAAAGGGAAAGCAGTCAAATATTTTGTAGATTCTCTAATAAACAGTTGGGCAATTTTCTGAGGGTGAATTTACACTCTCACATAAATTTTTATTATATTTAGCTTATTTTTGCTTAAGTAAGTCAGAGAAGAAAATAAATCACATTGAAAAGACAACAGCAAATGGCCTTTGTAGACAGCACAAAACCTGGGCATGAGAAGTTCATTTCCACACCAGAGAATAAGCTGGGAATTTCTAACACACACTATAATTATATGTGACTTGGCATAATCTGAAGCAGGAGATGACAACAGTGACTCTGCTCGGAGGAGGTGATATCAAGCACCTTCACTGGGTTCTTGGGAGATGCATTGTTATTTTTCTGGCTCTGAATCAGCTATCTACTCTCACATGCTGCAGTATCTGAATTTATGTAGTATTCTCACATACAAATGATGTGAAATCATGAAGAAGACTCTGACTAGGTCAGGCATTATTTCTTTGCAGTCAGTAGAATAAAACATAATTTTAGTATGACCACAACCAAATTGCATATTTGACCAAACTCAGTCTGAGAAACTCAGTGACACTAAACAGCAACTTGATTTTCTGATAGAGACACCTCTAAACCAAAAATGAAATGCTGTTCTTTGTAGTATAGTAAACCAGAATTAATTAGTTCACCAACTGTGTTTTGTTAATTATCCTTTGCCACTAAAAAGAATGACTCACTAATCTTCACAGTTAAAAATTTCAAGGTTGGATCATTTGAGGGTTTCAGAAATGTTTTACATGATGTCAAATTTTATACTGCAACAACTTTGGATGGAAACTGAAAGTCCCCTGAGCTGTGAATGAGTAACTTGCAAGGTAAAATTCTTTGTTTAAAACACTCCCTACTCAGAATGAAAAAGCAGTGCTTTGTTAAAATTTTTCTCCACTGTTTCCATTTCACCATCACCAATCTGCTTTTACCAGGGCACAAATTTGCCCAAGAAGTGCTATATGAATTTGGACAGTGCATTTGGAATATGAAATAACTTTGTAAAAGTATGGTCAGCTTTCTACTGGTAGCCACCATATTATTAAACCATCAAATGTGACAGTCAATATGAAGAGGAGGAGGTGTCATTTCAGGAGGTACATTTAACCAGATAGTGGCATTTTGCATGCTTCACTGGTTTAACAACCAAAAATAAAAATATTCTCTGTAAGCTGAGGCTTCCAAGCTTTACAGCAAGAGCAACAGGCTTTCTGTTTCCTCATGTTTAACAGAGATGTCTGTGCAAAGAATTAGGAAAAAGGAATCTAAACTTTTCAGAAATAAATCTGCCTTGGAAAGTTTGGATCTAAGTCAAAACTCTGAAGGAATTAAGGCTTAAAAATTGAAAAACCCCATCATCCATTCAAATTACTTCTGATTTATTGATACATATGGATACAAGCCCTTGGAGTAAGCAAAGTCCTCAAACAAAAAAGAAAATGGCCATTTGAGACAGATTTCCAACTCTGGCACATGGGTCTGCAGTTTACAGCCTGGTCATCCCTTTCTCTTAGAATTGTTCTGCCAGGAAGTGTTTGAAAGCTTCAAATCTCAAATAAAAATCAATGTGCTCCCAAATTCTGAAGTACCCTTCTATTCAGAGAGCTCATTTTTATTTTTTCTTGCCATGGCTTGCAGGAAACACTTGCAGGGCTGTTGAACAGAGGAGTGTAATAGACTAAAGCAAACCACTTCCCTGTTGAGGGCAGCAGGATACAACCAAACAAAATAAAGATGGCAAAAAAGAAAATTAAGGATTTTTTTTAAAGGATAAAAAATTTTTATTTCAATATTTTTTTCTTCCTCATAAAGTTGTTCTGGAAAATTCAGGAAATATCAAGGAAAATACAGAACAAAACATAACATTTTGTCCAGACTGTCTCATGAGGTTTGGCTCTTCTGAGACATTTGAGTAAGCAAAGCCCTCTTGGCATGCTCTGTGTCCTTACAACAATGAAATTCACCCTTCTGAGAGCAATAGGAAAATGAGTTTTCTGTAGAATTAACCCAAGCCATGCATGATTTTGCAACTACAGCATCCACTGGGTATGATCAAATTACAACAATACACTCTGCCACGAGCTGTAGCACTTTACCAGGAGGATGGAGAAAAGACTGTGACCCAGGGTCAGTGTTCTTCTTCACCCTCTCAACCCAAACCAACCTGTCATTCTGTAAAGTTCACCTTTCCTCCTCTTGCCCACAACTGCACAAGATTCCAACAATATCTACAAATACTCTCAGCCTGTAACAGGTCTGGAACACATTTTTAGGAGGTGGCCAAAATCCCACTTCGTGCCTGAGTTGAAACAAAGCTTCTCTAGGAATAGAAGCACAAATAAATCCTATTTTCTGGGAGGTGAAGAGCCAACCATTGCTACCAGGGATGAATAAACACAGTGTGCTTGGCTCTACCAAGTACAGATCAGCATTCCAATACAGACACACTAATGGATTAATGATGCGATGGTAATTACAGCTTTTACCCACTCTGACCCAATACTTTAATTTAGGAGTATATTTTTAGAAAAGTCTCTTGACCTCAGTACCTGAAACAGAGAGGAAATCGTCCACTGAAGTGATGTCGTCAACAGCCTCAGTGAGAACTCGCACCTGTTTCTCCCACTGGTCCTTAAACACGTCCATGTTGTCCTGGGCTACTTTGCTCTGGGGTCTGGCAGCCAAAGTGAGTGCAGCATTAATTACCTGTTAGACAAACCCATTTGTTAGAGGAGGAGTGGCAATTTTTATTTTTTTAATTTTTTTTTTTAAGGGAAAGAGCAAATAGATGATGGACCGTGTTAAAAATACAGCATTACAACCCATTTGATAAGAAGGGTCTCAAGATATGGATGCATTTTTCACAGTTTGTGGAAATCAGGCAACAATCTCATGACAAAGACAAGGCTGTGCTCTTCTTCTAGTGCTTTTAAGTGTTAAAAGACTCCTCAAGTGTTTTTTAGCAGGAATCACTCACCTGTGGGCACAGACTATCAATCTGTGTGGCTGCCATACGGACTAACTTCACACCTTCTTCATTATTGGAGATTGAACAGGCCAGATTTGCAACCTGCAATGAAATAATGAAATCATCAGGATGAGAATCAAGTTTTAGGCAAGTGAGCCATTTTATACCTTTCTCTGTTATTAAGCTTTGACTGAAATGAAAGAATTTTTTACGAGGGGAATAATACATCTTCTGTGCTGGTGAACAGAAACCCATGTAGATTATTTCCTTACTAACAAACTGAACTACCCATCTTCTTTAGATTTTTCTCAGAATCTTCCTTCACTGTCAAGTGTTTCACATCCTCCTCTATAGCTTGAAAATTATCTGCTGAGAAGTCATATAGGGAATGCAGGACATCCAGACATTTATCTGTACATTTCCTTTTCTCCATTTCTTTTTCCTCTTATGGATTATATTGATTTTTAATGTAGGTAATCAGGCTCATCCATACGCTCTGAACTTTGCAAAAGGAAGGATTTTTCATGTCCTAACACACAGAATCATACTTTTCAGCCCATAATCAAAACTGATACCTTCCCTGATACTGGCCAGTTACATCATATCTCTCAAATATCTTCATTGTTTCCAATGGTTTTGTGCATGTTAAAATGATTTTATTTTTCAGGTAGACTTTTATTTCTATGTGTATCTCTGCCCTGCAGTAAAATACCCATTTGTAACAGTAAAGTAACTTAGAGATGTGAAATGACTCTTTTGAAACCTTGTTCTGTAATATAGGTCTGAAGATCTCGTTCAAAGATCTTTAAATCCACATTTACTTACCCTGGCACAGCTTTGGGAAGTCTGAACCTCTAAGACTGAAGGCTATTTGGATAAGATAAAGACTTGGAGAGACATCTGAATGAGATCTAGAAATCAGACCACGTCTCCAGACACAGCAGAGCTGAATTTCTGTGGCTTGGATTCAAGTGGAGGAGCATGTTCTCCCAGCTCAGACAGCTCTTCCAAAAAACCCATTCCCAAAAGCTTTGTGCCAACTCCATGAACCTGCCCTTGGTTTTCCAAACACCAATTCATGTCCCAGTGCACACTGTGATATTTAAACCACTAAGGTACATTTTGGGATAGGGAAATACAGGATATGTTTTAATCATCCAAAATTATGACTCTTTATTCTAATCTTCATTAAAACAAACTTATAAAATTTTAAATATGTTTCCTTGATGTTATTCACTGTGCCTGAAGGCATAGCTTTCAGTTGGAAATGATTCATGAATTAGTTCAAATGCCCCCATCTTTCCAATTTTCCTCCAGTCTTCCCTAGTGGTATTAATCTGTTCTCATCTGCAGTGCACATCCCTACCTTAGCCCAGATCCATCTGTTCTGCATAGAACCTATTTCACTTCCAGTTCTGTGCAGCATGGTTTGCATAAATCAGAGTGCCAAAGCCCAGGCAAGAAAAGAACCCAAGGCTTCAAAGAGTCTTGCAGGCATTTCCTCGTCAAGATTTTATCATAATGCTGTGATTTTTATTTTCATTTCATGATGAGACAAATGAGTTGCTCTGTTTGTTAACAGCCTTACAGCTCTGATGTCAAAAACACTCTCCTGAGCTGACATCTTCCAATTAATTTACCATTTTCTGTAGTCCCTTCTTTGCACACATCAAACAAAACTCTTTCATCTTCACCAGAAACAACAGCTAAGCAGGGTAATACTTAGAATTCATTAATATGAGTGGAAATTACAGACTTTAAAAACTAGTAAATGATATTAAGTTTAGCAAGAGCCACCTTCCTGTACTGGAACTAAGGGGCTTTTCAGATTGCCCCTCCATTTCGTGATTAACATGATGAGAATTTGTCCCAAGGCTTCAGATGTAACATTTACTTTTTTGCAGATACAAATATGTGACTGAAGGTGGCTGGGTGGCCTGAAATGACCATCAAACTGTAAAGCAGGTCTTTGAGTTCCTCCAGAAGGGAACAATGCAGATGTAATCAACAAAAATAAAACTTATTTCTTCTCTCTGTCTGTTAATTACTTTTGAAATAGAATCCAACGAGATATTATTTGGATGTTGCAAAGTGCCCTGTTTTTCCAAGCAAGATGCAGACACAACCAGAGAAATATTTTTCCCCTTTTTTTGTAAAATAGGGTTCAATACATTGTTTTGGGTGTTATTATCAACACAGGAGTACAAATGTAATTATTGCTGCATTAAATACATATCAAAGAGCATCACAGTTACCTGTTTAAAAGAAATAATGATACCCATCAGGTAAAATCCCAAGTTTAATAGTTTCTGTGGTATATTTCAAGCCTTGCATAACCACAGCCCTGTTTCATCAGCAGTCAGGCAGCAATGCTATTCCACAATCCAGCAGGGAATGTGCCAGCCTGCACCACGACACCATCTGATTGTGTCAAACAAACACAGAGAGAAGCAAACTCCACAACAGCAGATGCAATCTGAATAAAACTGAATTCAGCACTACAAACCTATGACTTTACCCAAAACTTGATTTTTAAAAGATGGCAAGAAATAGCCTTTACTTGCTCAAGCCTCTGTTTCAGTGCATAAGCCGTGAAACAACGCAAGTTTAGGTGCACTCAATCACCAGATACCTCACTTTTTAATTATTTTGATTGACTTTGTTATCAAATACACAGTCATGTCAACATCAATTAATATTCTTGGCACAGCAAAGTCCACATGCATGCTCTTACTTGATAGAAACCACAAGGTAATTCCCCCTGCTTTAACTGATTATAAATTCAGCAACTTCAGGTATTTTTCCTACCTAAAACCCTGAATAAAAAAAAATTAAGACACAATTGCACCCCACTTAGCTGAGACATTTGGATTAGGTGTCAAACTGATCCCTTTGGACAATGGATTAGAAAAGGGAGGCCTTTCCAGGGTGTTTCAGGTGCCTGCTTGACTCATCCTGTAGATGTGTTTAGTTTATTATTTAAACTTCAATTACAGCTGCCCCTGGTGATTGTTGAAAAAGGTATTAGTGAAATAAAAGATGTTTTACTGGTGCACTATAAGTTGTTTTGCACGAGTATATTTAACAGAACGTGTTTTATGAAGTACACAGACACTTTGGAGGGTGGGAATTTCCTTCATGTGCCACTCTTGGGCTGGATGGAGCAGAGAGCTTGGAAAGGCAAATAAAAAGGCTGTGTGTTAGTGCAGCTGCCAATTTACCAAAACTTTGATTTGAAGCCTTTATCTTTGCACTTCGAATGCTTTGTGTCCACCAAAGCATTGAAGGGGAAGTTTTCTGAGAGGCTATGGAAGCAAACACGTAGTTAATTTATTTTTCTTTTTTTTTACTGTTACTAAGTTCCTTGAGCACACTGAACTCTCTGATTGCCTAAGCATAATTTCAGATTGTATTGAGATCAATGTGAACTGTCCAAAGAGCATTTATATCAAGGAACACATTTTAAATACCAAAATCAATGAACTGTGAATCATTCTCAAAAACACATGGATAACTTAATATCAGTGAAGCTGCTGTGTAGATGAACATTATTGTCCAGGATTTCAGCTCTGCTAAGCTGCTCTTATGCCATCAAAGCAATTGCTGAACACCTTAAACCTGTCCTGCAAGAGCGTGGGGATGCAGTGAGCAGGAAGACAAACATCCAGCTCCAGTGATGCTGCATTTTTCAGTAATCACCAAATCCACTGAACCAATCCCAGAACTGGGGATGTGAAAAATCAGGAGCCAACTCCTCTGTATTAATTTCTGTCAGTGGCACTGATAGCCCAAGATGCATTTCTGCACCTTGCTAGTATCTGTCTTTAATCACACAAGGAATTCCATTAGTTGCAATTATTTAAATTACATACAGGACCAGCTCCTATAAAATTTATCTCTCTGTATTTTTAATTTTTTAGGGTTTTTTTTGTACTCCAGTCTCAGTTTCCTGCTGGATAGCAGATTGGGGTGGGGAATAACTTTGTTTCTAATGCAAATTTTTATTACCCTGTGGTGACCTTAGGACACGAAAACTTTATTTCTGCTACAAAATTGCACTCCAAACTACAAAAGTAATCAAAAATCTTCCATATCAATTTACTTCATTTTTACACTGATTAAAATCAGGTGTAGTTACCTTTCATTGTGGTTTTAAATGAGACCATTTCCATTTTTGACTCGAGCCCTTTGTCTTTTTAAAGATAACTATGACTATCAAGATGTATTGTGCTCTTCTGACTACTAAAATAAACTCTCTTCTGGTTCAAAATTAAATTCAAAGATTTAATGTGGCCATTTTGAATTCAACCTCGGTGAAAAGGTCCAAAAGAAAAACCTATTGCTAAGAGCAAAAATGTGAAAAAAGGGAGCAGTATAAGCTACAGAAAAAGAGCAATAGAAACACAAAAGCTGCACAATATCCTATTTTTTAACATTTTCCTTTTATTCTTCTTTTCTCACCATAAATTGCTTAGCAGAAATGATACTGAAAAGGCTCTGTTCAGCTTCCCCAACCATTTAACCATTCAAAGGTAGAGAATAAAATCCATTTCTTAGTTTCTTAGTTTTCCATATTTTTTTTTGAATATGTGTTTTCTTCTTAAATAGTTTTATTCACATTTTTTTATATTTATATAATTTATGTTTTCATTGTAATTAACTGGTGGAAGTAATAGGAGGAAAAAAAAATTGCAAGAAATTACTCTTTATTTAGGAAAATGCAGAGTAATTTACACAAACCCAAGACAGTGGTAAACTTAGATGTTTACATCCCACTTTTGAGAAGATGAAACTTTTTGAGTCACTCAACTTGAGTTGAAGGTGGTTTAAGTCAGAGACTTCTGCAGCACTCACAGGGGACTAAAGCCAAGCAAATAATCAGTCATCATGTTCAGCTGATGAGACATAACTTGCTGAGCTGTGGTATCTCAACTATTTCTAATTATTTATCCATTCACTTAGTAATTTATCCAGATATTGTTTCAATCTCTGAATCCTTCAAAGTACTGACATATATTAATGTTGGTACTGCTGTAGGCAGCCCAGTGATATTCATGGAGCCACAAATAAGAGATTTTTTTCTAAAGGAGAGCACAGTTGAAGCCAAGTTACCCAAAATCTTCAACTTATTTATCCTTGCTGTACTCACTCAAGCATTCTATTATGAGCAAAACTCTATTTATCACTAGACAGGATGTTTTTGCACATACACAAACAAGTGCCAAAAAAATTCCAAATGTCACTGAGAGTACACATTGCAGCAGATTCCTGCTCCTCATCATGCACTGCAGTGCCAGCTTGTACTGCCATGAAAATATTAGAGTGTGGCCTCTCCCTCACAGCCTGTTCCATATGGCATGTGGGGAACCTCATACTGGATAATATAGCCAATTTCCCCTCATTTATATTATAGCAGTCACTTCTCTAAATAAGAGATGGATTTTTAAGTTCACCTGTACATATATTTCACATCTATTAAGTAATCTAACTGCATGCAAAGCTGTAAAAAAAAAGGCATTTCTTTTATAAATTAATAACTAATTTACTGAGTTTGATGTTTGCTTTGAAAATTTCTAGCACCAAACTCTGAACATATTTAACATGAACTGCTCAGATATTTACAATATGTATCTAAGGAGATTGGTACCAGCAGGATTTAGAATGCTGCAGAGCACTTCAAGCACAACAGCTGAATGTTTTATTTCACGTCTTATATGCTGCCCACTGAACCTATGAAAACCTCTTTTCACTCTCAAAAGGTCAACAGCATTTTCTCTCATACTTACTACAGGAATGAGGCTTTTCCACTCACTCCATCTCCCTTCAGACTTGCTCTGTATCAGATTTAGCTGGAAGAGCTTTAAAAGATTTCTGCTTTTGGTAATGTTCCAAGTACCTCAGACTTCAATAAATTCAGCAGGTCTTCGTCTGAGATTTATGAAGGAAACCTACGAGTGTTGGAAGCCTCATGTGTACAGAAAGCTCAACTCTAAATGAAAAGATGCTAATTTTAGACTATTTCAATGAAGTGTTTTTAAATCATTCTGAATCTCCTTCATTTCCCAGGACCATTCTGGTGCATGCCACAATTATGGCCTATAATTGTATATATCCTATAAATAGGATGGAATAAAAGGGAGATCAAAAAGGAAGTACCTAGAAAAGTCCTTCTACTTAACTATTTTCCTAACTGAAAACAACCCAACATTGGCTAATGTTTAATTATAGAGTTGCCAGTGAAGAATAGAAGAAAAAGGTACCATATTATGTTTGATCCTTCACTGTTAATAACAGATAATAATAGTGACTGCAGATATAAATTAAAAAAAAAATAGTAGAAGTAAATACTGCCTCTTCTTTTCTTTCCTTTCCTTTCTCTTTATATATGGAATTTGATCACAAAACTCTGTCTTCCAGAAACAGGTCAAGTTTTTACACCACATTGATGAGTCTCAACTGTGACAAATGTGCCTGACTGCAAATTCCTTACTGTGCCTGAAGACCTTCTAGAAGAAGAGTGGGACAATTTCTGATTTTAGATCATCTTTCTGGGTCATTGTGACTTCTCAGCAGCACAATCCCAAGACTTCTCTATGGAAAACAGGAGAAAGCAAATTGATTAAAGAAAAAAAAGATGATTGTGTCAGAGCACTTCTCCAATTTAAACCGGAGAAAAATAATTCTGGAAATTACTTCAGTTTCAATTTTACTTTTATTTTGGATTTTTTTTTTTTCTTTTTCAGTTTTTTCAGGTTTCAGCTTTACACTACTTTCACTTGTAAAATTATTCAGGCAATGCTGTTGGACAATTTCAGTGGAGCATGGCCCAGAACTATCAACTGCATTCTCAGCTGGAACCAGTGGGCCCGACAGCAACTGCCCCAGTTCCTATCTGAAGATCCAATCTCACAATTAAAAATCCAGGTACACATCTTCCAGGAGTTCTTTGTTCCACTGGATCTCTAAATTGCTTGAAAATCAAGGACTTTAAAGAAGTGGGTGTGGATGTTAATTCTCAGAGCTCAAACCAGTGGAAATGCTTTGTGCCGTGACTGAAAAGTCCCTTAGGAATTATGGATGATCCTCCCTTGTTTTCTTAGGGATGTGTTTGTGAGCCACTCAGCTGGAACAGAACTAAATGATAGAAGCACTGGGGAGCCCAGAGATGAGGGCAGCAGCAAAGGGGTTCCCTCCTGAGGTTCATTCCCCCAGGAGTTGGGAAGTGGAGCAGGGCACTCAGCTTCCTCCCTTCAATGATTTGCTCATTGCCTTGATGTAATTCCTGAATTTTCCCTCTATTCATGTGCACCCACTGCTGAGGAATTAAACAGCAAACAGCTGGAATAAGCCAAGAAGAAAGGCAGTTAAGTTAGTTAAGACCAGATTTGTACTTTAATTTTAACTGGCCTTGAGCAATATAGCATTGCACCGATAGAATGCAGCGAGTCTCTTTCCTACAAGAAAGCAGCTTGTAAAGATGCAGGGAATCTGCTCCCTGTTGTTCATCTGTTCAGGTGGATCATGGAGTAGAGATCTTGCTCTAAACCATGCCACTCATGTGTCTGCTGAGTCTAGATAGTCTTGCTAAAAGTGATTAATTTCATTTACTGACTTTCTGAGCTACAAGTAAAACTGTATTTTACATCACATTGGTACACACTTTTTTCTTCCTTTTGCATAAAGCAAAGGCAAAATTCCCAACTACAAGAATTCCTTCTGTAGAGGTCAGAGACCAGAGACCCATCTCAGTGCTTTTTCACCTCTCTTAGCAGGATTGGGTTACTTTTCTATTTAATTTGATAACAGGTAAAGGATTTCAGACATTATTCCTCCATTACTGTCTTATCCACAAACAACAAAGAATGAACAAAGAATGCAGAAGAACACAACAAAAATTACAGCACTGCCTCTGAAATGTCAGACACATTGTCACAAACAACAGAACCTTTACACATCAGTAACTGTTACATTCCAAAGCCTGCAAAGTGGCCAAATAATTTGTTAGGAAGAAAAAATCAGAAAGTTTTGTATATTAATCCTTTCTGGTCAATTTGCAACCAAGGCCACTGCTACTAAAACTCACCATGAATTATGAGCAATGCATCCTGAAATACCCAAGGAGCAGGAGGGCAGTTGGTGTCCTATGGAAACAAGATTTACAACACTGCAATGTGTGTGAGTCGATCCTATAAAGCAATTTTGACAACATCCCCCTGGCAGGGCTGTAATTAATAGATATTAATAGTGAGTAGTTACCAAAGCAATCCATCTATCTAATAACAGTCCACTATTTTGGCAAAGTGCTCAGTGACCCTGGAACATGGATGCATGCCTGACTAGGCTGTGATAATTAAACGTTAGTTATATTATCAGGGAGCTGTATTTTGACAGCTGTTGAAGAAAAAGAGGTGACTGTGCTGGAACTCAGAAAAGTTCAAGACATTAACAGAAGCTCTGAAGGCATTAACAGTGTGATATCAGACACCCCAGGGTATAAACAAAACACAAATTATAATCACTGATCCCTAAAGAAACATAACTTGCAAGTTGGATAGAACCAACTTCATTTAGCTGACCAATGTGGATGGAGCTGAACTTGGCAGGGGATGCAAAGAATAATAAGAAAGGCTTGTAGAGGTTCATCAGCCAGAAAAGGAAGGTCACAGAAAGCACATCCCCCCTCCCAAGCAAGACTGGAAAACTGGCAATAACACAGGAGAAGAAACTCAGCTACCCAACAACTTTTTTGCCTCAGTGCTCAACAGCAACCTCTCTACCCAGAGGAGGAACTGCAGGGCAGGACTGGGGGAGCAAAGTCCTCACTGCTGACAGAGAAATGAGGTTTGGGACCACCTGAAGACATGCACAAGTCCAAGGGATCCAGCAAGATGCATCCCAGACTCCTGAGGGAATAGGCTGATGCTGTTTCCAAGCCACTCTCATGACATTCCCCAGCCACAGCAGCCAGGGGAAGTCCCAGGTGGCTGGAAAAAGGCAAACATTGCTCCCATCTTTAAAAAGGGTTGAAAGGAGGACCCTGGGAGCTACCACCCTCAGCCTCACCTCTGTGCCTGCGAAAACCCTGGGCCAGATCCTGCTCAGAGCTCTGCCAAGGCAGGTGGAGAGCAGGGAGGTGGCTCAGGACAGCTTCAGCAGTGGCCAGCAGGCTGAAGAGGTGATCTCCCCCTCTGCCCTGCCCAGGTGAGACCACACCTGCAGAGCCCAGCACACAGGAGATGTGGACCTGCTGGAGTGGCTTCAGAGGAGAGCCACAGAAACAATCAGAGGCTGATTTCCTTCCTAGGGGTGAGTGAAGAAATTTAATTTGGTGTGATATTTTAAAGGCTCACAAAATCCCATTCAGAGAAAGACTGCTTTTACATACACCCAATTTTTTTTCATGAATAGTTGCAAAAAATATGAATTTTTTTTACAGTAATTTAGTAATGGCTCAAAAGGAATGCAAAACTAAGTCATCTGCCCAGAACCAGAATGTGTAGACAAGGCAACAGAACAGGATGTTCCCTTTCCCATTCTTCCTGTCAGCATTAACCCTGGCATGGAGAGAGCTCATGTTGGCTCAAAACATCATCTAGTTTATTTGTCTGCTTAGCAGCCCTTTTTTCTAATAAATCACCTTTTTCTCTCAGAAAAGTGATATTTCTGCTAATTATCCTTACAACAGGAGTGTCTGACGCCAAAAAACAAATATCCAGAGTGTTTTGCAGAAAAGCTGTGTGTTGATATTAGGTATTTTCCAAGTTTTGTATTATAAAAAAAACTCATCAGTCCATTATTCCTGACTTTTTCTCCTGTCACTGTCCATCCTTTTTGCATGACCAGAAAAAAAGATTTCTTATAGTTGTTTACCAGCAGCTGTATTTATACCAGTAAGTAAACGTAGACCTAAACACTTACATACACTCTTCTCCCTTTTTCAACTACAAACATAATCCTAGGCAGAGTTTTACCCTAAATTACCTCTTCTATATTAAGCATGGTCTCTCTCATATCTATTAAAAAGATGTTGGCCAAAAAGATGGCACAGAGAAAACTCAATGTGTTCTTACAGATATGAAAATGGGGTGAGAAGAACTGCTTTTATATTAAGGTCTCTCTCCTCATCTGAAATGAGGAATACATAAAAAAATCCCCACAGTATTAATTATTTAATGTGCTGGAACACATATCCTCAAATTATAATTTCTCCTAATTTAAGACTGCACTCTTAGGGCTTTTTACATAGAATTTTGGTTTTGTTATAGTAAATGTGGAAATTGTCATCTTAGTTGTGAACTCAGTCATGTCTATTTGACCAAAAACTGTCTGAGCCAGTCTTACATTTTTGTCCCAGTTGTCACATGTTTGTAGTTGTGTATGAATGCTGATTACCTTTGCAAAGGGTCATAATTAGAGGATAAACACCCAAAACCATTTCAACAAATCCCAGATTATTTATTGTGTATTACAGTGATGTTTCTGACTTTTTCTGTGGCTCCTCAAAATAATAATGAGATTTTATATCAAGAGCTCTTCATGCAACCTTCAGCATTAAGTAAAAATATGGAAACAAACATATATTTAAGAAATCAATACTGAAATCAAAATTCTAAACAGAACTGCAGATAGCTTTGATTCACTGTGCTTTGATTTATACTCCTCCTGGCATTCAGAGATGAGAATAATAAGTCAATTGTCTCTGCTGTTAGCTTTAATGGCAATAGAAGTATGAACTTGGGTTTTTGTGCAAATTGCCATTGCAAAGTTAAGGGCCAGGAGGTCAGTGATGAAGCTGCGGAGAGTCTCTCCACCAGTCCACCTTACTAGTTTTTTAAGCTTTTGGTTAATTTAATTCAAAGGAACAGAGGAGCCTCAGTGAAAATTAAACTCAATGAAAAATTAAAATTTAATGAAAATTAAATTTCAGTGAAAACACTGTTTTGAGGACACAAACCTTATTATCCTCCTAATGCCTGACTGAGGAAGGAGTTTGCCTCATGGCCCACACTGGGGAATCTGAGTAGCTGAGAAATTTCTTAAAATCTGTGGGGAAAGCTCCACTTGGATCTGACACTTGACCTCTAACTCCAAATCTCTAGGAATCCATGATTCATCCTCTCTGGTGTTTACAGAGCTGCTTGTCTGAGAGAAGAAAATCCTTCTTCCTACAAAAACCACGGCAAGAACTGCACTTCTGAACAATCTCTGACTGGGAAGCTGGAGAGTTTGGGTAAGGGAGGACAGGCTTGGAGTTGGAAGATGTTTTAATTTGCTTCCACAGGGCCTCCTGAGCATTGGGATATGCTGAAATTAACACTTTTAACATCACCCTGGCTGTCTGAAACACTGCAGGGCCAAGGAGTAGCTCCAGCACTTTGGCTTCAGATTTCTGTAAGAACCTTTTAGTAAAACATCTTTAAAACTAGCCACAGGTGAATGAATGATGAGGGTAGGTTTTTCTCCTGTGTTATTGGGAAGTTATCCTTCCTATCACACTAAAGGTCATCATTCAGTTTCCCAAGAACTTTTTTTTAGATTAAATGACTTCTGAGATGTCAGCCTAGGAAAAAAAATAAAAGAAGATAAAAAAAAAAAGAAAATGCAAGGATATATACAATAGAGTATTATGAAGTCTTTTCTCATGCTGCTTTAAGAATTGATAATTTCACTCAATATGTCCAGGTAAGGTGCTGGACACTACCTGTATTTATTTTTTTTAACCCACAGATTGCCCATCTGTGAAGCAAGGTGGGGAATAACCCTCTGTCCTTTTGGAGCAGGCAAATCAAGTTTATTTCAATGTTGGGAACACTGTGGCTAATTGTGAATAGTTTTTACAAGGAAAGCAAATCCCACAGAACATCCATGTCTCTGCACTGATATGGATACAATGCCACCACAGGCTGTGGAAATTGGAGCTGAAATGAAACCTGAGAGATGCTGCTCCTGCCTGAAGGATGAGCTGTGCCCAAACCACTGCTGGCAGGTGTTTGTTTCACTTAGAGCCCGCATTGATAGCGGTTGTATGGATTTCTGTTCATGGAACATTTAATTAGGGAAAACAAACAGCAGCAGTGTGTGACGAGGTCAGATTTACTGCACCAACTGCAAGGAGTGTGCCCCAGTCTGTGCTCAGGACCCATTCAAATGGATATTAAGAGATTGAGTAATGACAGCAACAGGAAAATAAAAAAAAATCCCAAGCCAATAAACCCTCTCTGCACATTTCTCCTTTGCAGACTCACTGTGAGCTAAACTAGGTCTGGTCTGTTCGAATTTATGAGTGAAGAGAACAAAGAAAAATCACATTTACCTACTGTACAGCAAGAATATTTGCATCCATTAGGACTATTTTTGCTCATAGTAAATTCACAGAACTTTAGGACCTTAAAAAAAATACAACCCAACAAACCGAAAAACCCTCAAAATGTGATATACCAAGAGGATACCACCAGTGGAGGAGATATTTTAAGCTAAAAGAAGTTTTGACATCCCTTCATACTGTCTTTTTTCTTGTGCATTTCTGTGTTTGGAATATGATCCAAAAGATTATTGAGTCTAAAAAATGAATCTTTGAAATTAAATTGCCACGTTACCCAGATTCTTACAATATCTTTATGCACTTAGAAGATCAAAGAAAAAATAAAACTAAAACATATCTTGGGAGGATTTTTCTTTCTCTTAGAGAACTTTTTTGTATCATCAGAGCAGGTGACATGCTCGTGTCTCTGCTGGGTTTAGTGTGCTGTTACTGCTGTCTCCACTCACATGTCTGTAATAGCTCAGACTCCCCAAACAACACAAAAATAATGATTAGAGTTCTGATAACCACTCATGTTATTTAAAGTGAATTGCAGTCAACTCAATTCTATTTGTCTGAAAACCAATCCCTGTTCTTAGGGTGAGAAACAACAACCCCGAACACATTAAAAAAGTTAGCAAGTTTTAAATATGAATTCTTTAAGTTATGTGTGTGAGAGTATGAGATAAAGGGGGTTCAAGTGCAGCTACAAACAAACAATTCAGCACTTCCACAGTAAATGTTCTATTCATTGTCTCACTCAATAATCCTAAAGTACAGACACAAACCCCATCAAAGCCTCACACAAAATGATGAAGCCTCTTCACTCAATCCATCCCCTGAGATAAAGCTGGAGATCCTCAGCTCACGTAGAGCAGCAAAGCTGCAGTGATTTACTCCAGCCCTGGCTCCTGAAACACTCTGGTCAATGAATTGTAGCTTTGGAAAACTGAGAAATGAATTCCACAGTCAACCCACCAACAATAACACAAATGTTTCTGTTTTCACTTCCTCATCTGCACAATGGCAGTCCAGAAAGGTTCAAGAAGTGTCTCTGTAGTGCCACTCCAGGTATTGCAACTAATATTAAAATAGTATTTTCTAAATGTGACAATTGATCTACAGCTTTTCTTTTACTGGCATGAACAAGGCATGATTTGCTGGCCTAAGAGCATGTCATAGTCTGTATAAAAATGTATATACCATGGCTAGCAGAAATAATGAGTAATGTATTACAGAAATACATCAATCCTATATCCTTTTATTCTTCTAACCCACAACTCTTTAATGGTTAATGTGCTGTGTATTCACTGAGCAGCCATCAGCATGCATTCACACCACCACAAACTGGAATTTATTCATCTAGCTGCACAGAGGGATTTGTTAGTTATTGGGGGTCAGTGAACACAGCTTTATGAACTGATATTGAACAGGAAGGAACTGCATAAGAATGAAACCAGAATAACAATAAAGATGAAGATTCAGGTAAGGATTTTCTGCTTCAGCTCTTAAATACACTTTTTTTTTTTTTCCCCTACTGTCAGGAGCTAATGATTCATATATATATGTATTTAAAATCTTTACTTTCTTTCCATTACTATTTTGTTTAGCTCTTTAAAGCCCTTGTCAGCTGCCCTGCTGACAGCCTCCTGCCAGCTGAAAGGGCAGGGGAAGGAGCAGAACCAGTGCTGTGACTGTGGCTGAGCCAAGCGTGTGACAGGGGTTCATCCCAGAGACTGCAGGTCCCAAACACAGCACGAGCTCCAACTTCTCGCTGCTAAAAGCTTTAATCCTACCTTTTCCTCTGTCTTTCTCCAAAAATGTGTTTCTGATATATCAAATTATTGATTCTTTCTGCGTATTTTGTATTACAGGGTCCCCTGCCACAGGAGAATTAATCCTGATTTATGCTGGTGTGAGTGACAGGAGAAATGAGCTCAGTGGTTTTGGGGTAACAGCTGTTGAAAATGTTTATTTGTGTAAGCTCAAGGAAATCAATTCCATTTCTGAGGCAATGGAAAAGTAGCTTACCCTAGGCAGCTCCCATCTGAGAAACCACCTTTTTCTGAGGGAATGACAGACAAATTGTCTGCAGGATATTAACTGCTATTTACACCATTACACAGCAGTATTAAGAAACACATCAAGAAATGAGGGAAAAACCACCCAGAACTGTGTGGAAACACAAGAGTGACATTTGAAAAATATAACATACACCAATAGTCATTCAGCCATTCAGGATTATTTCAATATTAAAATTTTAAACAAGAAAAAAAAATAAAATCAAGTTTATCACTTGAGGTCACAATGCCTACATTTTTGTTTCCTAGCTGTCAAAACCCAGTATAAATAAAGGCAAATGGACTTGTGCTGAGGATATTTGAACAGGACAGATGCTAAGAAAACACTGGTGTATTTAAGATCAGCATTACTCATTTCAGAAGTTCACAGAGGAACAGCTGATTTTCACGTTCTGTTATTCCCAGTTTAGGCAAGCATTCAATTTGAGAAGGGAGCACAGAGGTGATTTAAATTTAATATCTCGATCTCATTTCAAGAGAAAGGCTTAAACGCAAACACAGTCAAGTTGAAAGTCTCAATGTTCTACTTGAATTCACATGATTTATGGCAGGGGAAAAACAACCCTGCAGTGTTTCAACAGCCTGAGAAATGCTGGTTTCATCTACATGGGCTAGAGGAACCCAAATGCAAACTACAGACACTCAAACTAACATTAGATGCTCAAAGTAACATTTAACACTCCAGCTGACATTCGACACTGGCATTCAGAGGAACATTCCAGCCAGGAATAAATCTTCCTTTGAAAAATCCTAAATATGAAATAGGGCAGATACTGCATTCATCTTCAGTGGTATAATTAGACATACTGGACTGAACTCATGTTCTTACCCTGGATTTACGCAGTGCAATTGAAGCCCATCTTCAGTCCTCAGTCAAATGCCAAATATGCTGCTGAGAGGGCTCAAGTGGCAGCTCTTTCCCCAAAGAAATGCTGTTCAGATTGGAATTTAGATGCCCAAATCCACTAGTGAAAGCTTCTCAAGTAGTTTGAAGCATTTTTATCCATTTACAGAATCACTCATTGGCTTTAGCGAGCTGTTCTTCACGTTAGAAGTGCACTCATGTATTAACCATAATTCCATTTTTCCTTTAATAAATGGCTCTTTTCCCCAAGGTATTGAAGTCTCTACTGCCCAGTTCTCTATATATTCACATCAGAACATGCAAGGTGAGTGCATAATGGCAAAATGTGACAGTCTTGTGCTCCTTCCTCCGTGAGACCCCCACCCAGACTGATGACATTGCTTGGCAGACCAAAGTCAGTATATGAGTCTGGCTTTCATAAAACTCCCTAAATATGGGTGAAAACAGAACAAATGTCAACACCACGAGCTTCAAGAAGCTTCCTGAGAGTTTTTATAAGCTGTCTAATCTTTACTTGCAGAACAGGAAGTACATTTATTAAATTAACTAAACAACATTTATTAAACAATTAAACAAACTCTCTTATTTTGTCTGCTCTGAAGGAAAAACTTGCCTTTATACAGTGGATAAGCCAATTAGAAAAGAATTCCAACCAAGCCCAGTAATAAATGTCCTACCCAACTTGAGAATTGAGAACAATTGAGCACAATCCATGAGAATTTTAGAGTGGATGTTTGGTTTCTGGACTGGAGGCTGTTTTCAAATTAACTAGGAGAATATTTAATATTTAATAGTTACTGATGGCCCAGCTGCTGCTATCAATGAGTTAAAACCTCATGTCCACAGTAAAAAGGTAGATGATAGAAATGTGTCTGGTCAAAATTGGGAGAGCATTTTAACTTGGCAGTGATGTCTCAATCTGCATTAGTCTGTTAACAAAACAAAACAAAAAAAATTCATGATGATGAAACAGAGACAATAAAAATCATAGTATTTTTCCTGCTGCTATTTTTCCTGCTGCTATTTTTCCCAAGCTCATATCATGTCTGGAGGTAATGAAGGGTGATGTAATTCCAGAAGAGATCCTCAGCTTCTGTCTAGAACATTACAAAATTTGAAACTCAGTTGCTGTGATTAAAAACTTGTGTGCCCAAAATGTATTAATTTTTCTGCAACTTCATCTGTTAAACAAAAACCAGAAAATTATTTTTCTCAGGTTATTAATGCTTTCCTTTGCAGCCAAAGGAACACTTGGGCTTTTCATCCTGCCTTAGCAGTAAAATCTGGCTTCAGCAGCTCAGAGCAATTTGAAGAAACCAACTTAGCAGAGGCTCAAGCTGCTTCTGCTCTTACAGCACCAACGAGGGAACCACAGGAAAAATATCTGTACCAAAGGGTCATAGCTGGGGATGTTTGCCAGCAGGGGAGAATCTTCATCCTCTCTCATTCCACCTTCCCAATAGGAATGGTGTCTCCTTGATTTTGGAATTTGGTGGGAAGAAGAGTTAATATTTAGCCATTCTTGTAAAACATCTTGATTTTTAGACATCTTGGGCTGTTTTGCCTGCAGGTGCACAAAAAGCTGTAACCTCTGCACACCAGGCTCCAGCACTTCTCAATTCTCCCCCCTGCCTTTGTAGAAACATTTAAAGACTATGCAGAAAAACCTTTGGGATTCAGTGAAAATCACTAAATGTTTGTTCCAAACCCAATCAATTGCACATAATTCTGAACTCCCTTCAAAGGGTGCTTGAAATAAAACAGTCATTCTTGAAATAAAACAGTCATTCTTGAAATAAAACAGTCATTCTTGAAATAAAACAGTCATTCCTTGGCAAAACTCGGGCTAAAGCAGATAAAAGTGTTAAAGCAAGGCAATTCTAGTTCTTGAAAATCAAAGCATTCCTATCTAACCGTTTATATCTTAAAAAGGAAAATGTGTCAGTGTTTGCTAAATGGTGTGTTTCTTCAACAGTCAGAAAAACTTAATTAAAGAGAGTAATTACACACAATCCTTTATGTTGATCCTGCTTTAAGCAGCTATAGGGTTTAGAATTCTAACATATCTACTTTTTTCTAATAATATTACCTTATTTTTGTAAAAAATAAAGACAATCTATATTCCTTCAACCTAAGTAAAATACAAGATTTCCTTTCTTTAGGGTCTAGATTTCATAGATCACATAACTCAGTCTGTTGACTTCCAGATGAAAAGAATGATAGAATGGTTTTGTTGGAAGGGACCTTAAAGATCATCCCCTTCCACTATCCCAGGGTGCCCCAACCTCATCCAGCCTGGCCTTGGACACTTCCAGGGATCCAGGGGCAGCCACAGCTTCTCTGGGCACCCTGTGCCAGGGCCTGACACCCTCACAGGGAAGATAAGCACAGAAAATTGAACATGAAAATTAATTTCCTTCATTCCTGGATGACTGGGGCTCTCCGATCACAAAAAAAAAAGAAAAAAAAGGTCAACATCAAGAAATGACCAAGATCATATCATCCTGCTATTGCATTTCCCCTTAATGCATGCATTAAATACAGTGTCAGGATCAACTTTATTTTCTTTTTTATCCATGGGCTGTTTTTATCAAATTTACAATGAATTTTTTTTATTTTTTTTTACCCAGAAAAGTCTGGTGGTTTTTATAACAGAGTTTATATAAAATTGGTGATTTTTATATAGAGTTTATCAGCTGTTTACAAAAGGACCCTGGCATTTCCACATTTCAGCTTAAGGAAGGAAATGAAGAATATATCAGCTAAACAAAACTGAGGGGGATGAGTAAAACAGTTCCAACAGCAATTAGTCAGGGCATTATGTTTGATATTACACACTCCTGTGGGAAACACAACCAAGTTTCTAAAATATGCAAGAATTCCCACACAATTTCAAAAGATGTTACTAATACAGTAATTTATCCTGTATCTTTCCTCCAGATCATTATTCTTATTGAAGTAGAAAATATATATGGCCGAGGGTTGAGATTGATTATAAACATATATGACAGATTCAGGAAAATTCTTTCATAACAGGAGGAAAAAAATAAACAAATTGTGCCAGACATACGATCTGTATGTGAAATATCTGCCAAAAATATAGCTGTTTAAATAATATTTTTTTTTTTCTCTTTGGTGGCTGCAAAGAAAAATGATCACAAAAAAAATTCTGTCAAGTTGATATCAAATAAATTCCTATTGGCAAAATCCAGCTAACTTTGACAAATATGTTGACCTAAAAGTGCATTTCTTACCAGGAAAACATTCATAGGAGATATTTCACACAGCTTCTCTCAAGTTCCAGGTTTTCCCAGAATAATTCAAACCTATATTTATACAATATGCATTTCTGTATTTAACACCCCCAATGCACATTTGTTTGGAGGGGTCAGGAGATTTTGTGTTCAGTTTTATGGATTCATTCAGCAGTTTTTGAGCAGCTCCCCCCATTATTTTTAAATAAACCCACTACTTTTACCTGCCAGCTTTACCCTTTGTTATCAAGGTGATTTCCTTAGTGTTTAGGTTAGCATCTGACATCACCCCAAAAATTTAATAAGCTGTCTTATTTTTCAGTGCTCTTTTCACTGAAGATTTCTGCCTATTTTTCACAGAACTGACATTTTGCTGCACCAACCTGCCATTTTTCAGCCCCATACAGTCACATGCTGTAAATGCAGGTATATTTATCAAACCATTATCATCAATTACCTGAGAGCTCCAGCTTCACAGATATTTTATGAATTCCTGAGATTTTTCACAGCACTGGCATGACAAAATACATGTCAGTGTGTTGTAAAATACTTGAAACAGCATAACCAAAAAAATGAGGTGGGGGGAAAAAAATAATCAGATTAAATACCACCTGCTCCTACCCTTATCCTGACCATCCTGTCTGGTTTTACACAAACAGTTTTTTGGGAAGGAAATTTTCCTTTCAAGGACAGTATCACAAGAATCTCCAGGCACAAAGTGATTTCCACAAATGATTAAATGTTATTCCTTAAGATTATCCATGTGTTCCCAGTACATCTTCCCTTAAAATGCAACTCACTCCTGAAACAAGGGATGTAAAGGGTTGCTTTAGGAAGAGATATTATTCTATGTCTGCATTGTTAAATAAGAGAATTCCATTGAATTACCTCAGCTCTTGCATGAGCTCTCTGATCCTCTTTTATTCAGAATTACAGACATATCTACAAGGCCAAAAGCCTTGGACTTAACTCACTGAGGAACTGCCAAAGAAACCTGGATTACCTCGATGCCCATCAGACCAAGGAACTGCAGAGCAGGGAAAAGATGAAGCAGAAATAGAAATTCTATTGCCTGATCAATCACAAGGAATTATAACAATCCTGACAGGTTACAAGCACAGATGATAATCTATTGTAAGACTCATAGATGTGGGAGCAGTTTTAAAACCTAAACAAACCAGATCAGAGCTAAAGCATCAAGACAAGAGCAGATAAAGATGTTGAAGAAAGAGTGATAATTTAAGAAAATACAATGGACTGTTAATACAAACCATTGAAAAACTTCACTTAGAACAGTTGTGTAAAAGAGCAGCAGAAACTGTGAGGCACAAAGAGTTCCCATGAAGTTTGGGGGAATAGGATGTTAAAGGAAACTGCAGAAATGCTTTACAAATAAAGGTAAGTGCTTGGGAGGAAAAAATAACCTCACATTCTGGTACGATTTTCAAAACAAAATTTATAATATTTGTTTATAAATAAGAGTGATAAGATTTTATCCCCTCATTGTGGGGATAAAATTCACTTTCCAAATCACTCTTTGACACAGCTTGAAATTTTCTGGATTTTACACATTAGAAGCTGGACAGGAATTAGAGAACTTGAAAATCAATTTACTTTCTTGCACTTAATTTGTCTGACATTCAGCCTATTATAAGCAGGGTTTTAATTGCCACCTGTTTAGGCTTTTGGTTTCTTTGTTTCCGGTTTGTTTGTTTTTACAGGCAGCTTCCTCCACCTTCACAGCAAGTATTCTGCTCTGCTGGTAAGTGCAGGATCTCATATATCTTATGAGAAAAATTTAATTAATTTGAAATTTTAATTCTGCTCAACTGTCTTCTAGCACAAGGAAAGGCTCTCCTAGACATCAAGATGAAAAAATAATAATGATAATTATCATAGGCACGACAGAGCTGCAGAATGAGGCACAAACATGAAATTTAATTTAATCAAAAGAACTTCTTGAAGATGATTATTTATATAACAAAGATGTATTCTTCACTTTGTAATGAAGTTGCTTATGAAATGAAAGCAGAGTCTCAAGCCACAATACTCTTCCCTTATTTCTCTCGCCTCCACGCCTTCTATGAATCATCTCAACAAAGTTTAACTAAGTCCTTCTTTTAAGATCCAGATTTCCATTTCTTTATGCACAGAAATATAGCTGGCCTTTTCTTATTTTCAAATCTGTATTACAACAAAAATGTCATTCTTAGAGTACAAGACATGAAGAAGAACACACAATGTTTTTACTTATTATATTGCTAAAGAAAAATTCGCACAGGAAGAATGAAAACAAGTTCAAAAACCTGTGCAGAAAAAGCTGTATGGAAAAGAATCAGTGAGTAAAAGAAATAGATTTCTGCCTCCCTACTGTAATAACTTCTATTGAAAGCATCTGTATTATTTATTTGCATAAAATTGTTTTGTCCTTTTTTTGAAAACACTAAAAAAAAACAACTTTGTGCCATCTAGAACTAGACTTAATAGTGTGTTCACATCTGGAAAAGGAAAATCAGTTTTCCAGTGGCTGTGTAATGATATAGTGGTATCTGGTTGTATCTGTAACTGTGTGTGGAACATTTGTAGGTGGTGTAATTGAAGAAATCAGAATAAAAGACTGTTGTACAAAGCACATGGTATTTTCCCAGCAGCCCAAAGGAAGCAAGCATTCAGATATGTTGCTGTGCTATCTCAGTCAGATTGATTTTTAAAATACAAGCATTCTATATATTTTTCTCAATTTTAAAGAATGTGTCAAACATTTTTAAATATGTGATTCCATAGAATATATATACATATATAATATATATATTATTGAATATATATTTATAATATTCAAACCCCCAATCAGTTTTTGCTAAGTGCATTCACACTCCTGCCCAACAAATGGGACAGGAGCTGAAAGGAGGGAGCTTAAATTCATGCATGAAAAATGAATCTAGGACTTGAAAAGGTATAATAATAATCATCCCTAAAGACAAAAAGTGTTTAAAAAGGATTAGAAAATTTTAATGAGACCTTTATCCCTCTCTCAGAAGTCAAGATGTACAGGGCAAGGGTCCTTTTTAACTGCTTTTTAGTAACTCCTGTCTTTTATATTTTACTAGATATATAAACTTCTAGTGTTTATTTTTCTGGAGGGGATTGCATCCCCAAGTTTTCCAGTGGAGCACCTGAGTTCCTCCCGGAATTCTCTGTTAGAAAATAAAACCTGGCCTGTTAAAGGTTTAGAGCTGGTAGCTAATGGTCTCACAATCAGCCTCAAAGGAGGGTAAATCCCAAAGAGATGGGGGCATCAGGAGCTGAAAACAACAGAATAGTGAGACCAAAGAGAAAAGCTTTAAATGGCAGATTGAGATGAAGTGTGCTGAGCATTTCTTCAGCACCACTTTTCAGCTGCCAATGTTCCAAGCTCTGTTTGTCCTCAGTCTCTTTCCAATGACAGTGAAAAACACGAGCATGACTTTGGAAACTCTTACTAATAAAATCCATGTGACTCCTGACAGCGTTGTTTTCACTTCCTCGTCTTGGTTGGAAGAGAATCTAAGTTTTCCAGGCATTTCTTCCCTCTGGTTCTCATTAAAATCAACAGAAACATCTTCCAATCCCATGAAACCACAATGAAAACTCTCCTCCTCAGCTCTATTCCAACTGCAGCGTTGCAGCTGGCACTTGTTAGCTTGGTCTAGAGCGTAAGGAGTTCTTGGAAGTTTATTTTATGGTAATAAAATCAGTTTAGCTATTTAAATGCTGCAAGTAGAGGTCAGCCAAGATGCAGCGTGTCCCATCTGTTGTGTTACAGTTACACGCCAAGAGAGCTCTCCATGCACACAGGATGGAAACGGGAGCATCTCTGACAGACACTGCAAACTAAAATAAACTTGGGGAGCTCAAACAGGTTAAGATCCAGCTGACCATGGGCAGTGGCTGCAGGATGTTTATTCTTTTGCTGCAGCTTAAAAGAAAATATCAGGGAAACAGATCTTCAGCCTGCATGAGGTGGGAAATGCCAATGCTCCCCTAAGACACAAGTGCCACTGGTTGTCTCACTTGCAGAGAGACTTGATATGATGGTGTTATTACAAGGGAAGGATTTGATGTAAATGAAGCATTTCAAGCTCTCACCAGAAGGTAGCTGCATGCACACAACATCCCCTCTGCAAGAAACTGAGGGCAGGTTTAGAAGCACACCACAGGAAAGAGCAGCGCTTTCTGTGGGAAAAGCTTTTGTCACTGACATGATTTTTGTCATTACAGTGGTTCACCATATGCAATTATTCATGACCTGTCTAAAAGACATTTTTTGCCCCTAATTTTCAAGGATCCACAGAATCACATCCAGAGTTGGAAGGGACCCACAAGGATCATCAAATCCAACCCCTGGCCCTGCACAGACACCCCAACAATCCCACCCTGAGCATCCCTGGCAGCGCTGTCCAAACTCTCCTGGAGCTCTGGCAGCCTTGGTGCCCATTCCCTGGGGAGCCTGGGCAGTGCCAGCACCCTCTGGGGAAGAACCTTTCCCTGATATCCAACCTAAACCTTCCCTGGGACAGCTCCAGCTGTTCCCTGGGTCCTGTCACTGTCACAGGGAGCAGAGATTGGAGCTGGCCCTCAGGAGGAGCTGCAGACCCCGATGAGATCTGACCTCCAGACAGAAGAGACCAAGTGATATCAGCTGCTGCCCCTACAGCTTCTCTTCTAGATCCTTCTCCATCTCCACAGCTCTTCCCTGGATGCTTTCTCACAGCTTTCTATCTTAAGCTATCCAAATGCACCAAGGGAAAGCTGCAAAGATGGCACATCCCTACAAAGGTGCACAAGAGACAAAGGGATCCTCAGTCAATGCATCCCACATATTTTTCCTGATTCCTCTACTTCAGCATGGCAATAAACTCTTTGTAAAATTCCCTCTCCCTTCTGTGCTGTCCCAGAGGGTGCAGACAATTGCCATCTAAAAGATGTAAAGGCAAAAGTTGGGTAAAATGTTGTATTCTATGTTAGCAAGGTTCTAGCTATTTAAAATTAATCCTGGAAGTCTACTATGTTTACTTTTACTGGCTTAAATATAGTAGAGAGTAGGATACATCTAATGGTTTCTAAATGCTCAAAGTTTTTTGCTCACTTGTATCTAGTCTACTATTTTAAGTGATATGCAAATAACAAGTCAACCAACAGTCAGATATTACAGTTAAAATCCAGAAACTGGAACAAGGAGTCTGAAAGTCTCACTGATGAACCACTGATGGAAATACAATGATCAGATCCTTTTTCTCCATGGGTGACAGAAACACAGATTCACTAACAGGATATTGCCTACAAAGTGGAAATCATATTAATGATTATATTTTAAAAGTACTTCAATTTAAAAAAAAACAAAACAAAACAAAACAAAAAATCCAACTAAAACAAAACAAACATACAAAAAAAACCACCAAAAAACCC
This sequence comes from Parus major, assembly GCF_001522545.3. Classification (NCBI taxonomy): domain Eukaryota; kingdom Metazoa; phylum Chordata; class Aves; order Passeriformes; family Paridae; genus Parus; species Parus major. The sequence goes on from NC_031771.1 coordinate 65,029,779, forward strand.
CAGAAGAAAACACTTCAAACCCCCAAAACTAATGCAAGACAGCCATTTGGTGCTCTTGAGCACTAAAAAGTGTTTGAGGTAAGAAGCATCACTCAAAGAGAACCTGAGATGTTGTAGTTTAAAGTTCAGTCAAGTTAGAAGCCCTGGATTTACACCTGGTTGATGAACACTGATGTGTTTGTGGAGATGGAAGAAGATTGATCATTTTACCCCAACCAAGCATCTTGTTTTACACATTCACCTACAGCCTGTAAAATGCCAAACTCTTTTGTGTGAAACATTACAAAAAAGGAAGGAATAAAAATGGTTGTTCTTCTTTGAAGATGCTGGAAATAATAATCCTCTACAAGAAAAAAGACTTTATGAAGGCAGGTAACAACAAAGAATGGGATTGGACCCAGCAAAAATACTGGGAAATTTTTTTTTTGTATTTTAACTGTGATGCATAAAAATTATGAATCATTCGAATGATTGCTACCAATTTTGAGTATGTTTGGGTAACACCCCATTCATTTGCCAATCAGAAAATTTCAAAAATGGGGACACAAATGCAAGTTTTCAGCAGAATCCTGAGTTTTATTAGAAATAAAACTAAAGTAAAAGATGATTTATGGCCATGACATGGATGAGAAAGAAGGGAACTTGTGCAGCACAAGGCAAAGACAGGAAGCTGTAAGGTAAGGCCGAAGGTAAAACTGTGCTTGCACATTTGCTCTCCAGAGCTCCTACTGCTGCCTGGCTTTTTGCCATCTCATTCTCTACATCATTTCAGATGGGAAAACTGCTATCAGCGACTTTCAGAAATGAAAATATATGGTGTGAATCAGAAATGCCTCTCTAATGCAAAAAGGGATGGAGAGGAGAAAAAAAAAAGATAAACTTTTACCTGGGGTGGGAGGGGGAAATAATGAATACTGCAATATTACAGTACATTTGAAGGAGTCATTAACCTCAATTTTTAATTGAGCAGACAGTAAATAAAGGACTGACTGGAAATAATCAGATTAAAATAATGATTTGTGGTCTTAATGCTTTTATCTCTTAGGCTTTTAAAAATCATGTGTCAGAAATTAGTGTAATTAATACTTACACTGATGTACAACCTTTTGTATAACACTGCCAGTGATCTGTTCATCCTATTTATTTATTTACCAGTATCCAATGAAATGAGCAAAGGCTACAGGAATGCTGAGATATTTGTGTGCAAGCCAATGTACAAAATGTCATCTGCTTTTGCATTCTCTTACACAGACTGGGAATGTGAAGTGTTGCAACTTCTTATTTGTGTTATTTAATTGTTTTACTCTCTTTAAACCAGTGGGTGTTAAGGTAACTCAGTGATTAGCTGCAATACCATGCATGATTAGAGGTTTAATATTACATAATGTAAGAACTGTGGTCAGTAGCAGCTATTTCTACCTACACTTCAATTTTTATAATGGAATCCAATAAAATCTCCAAATGCTTTTGTTCAAAGGGATGTCCTTTGACATTGTTATTACCTGAGAAGGGTCCCACAAAGCCCCAGTGATTTTCCTCTTCTGCATAAACTCTACAACTATATTGGCATCCCAACAAGGATAACTATCCCAGTGAGGACTGAGCCAAATAAGGTATCATTACTGCTTCTTTCTCATTTCTCCCTCTCCTATTTAAAAATTTCTTTGTTCTACTCTTAACACACACTACTGAGTGCCTTCATGTTCCTTCTGACATTGCAGCAAGAACAATTTCTGAAATAAAAACGTATCCATGGCCCCTTCAGTCACATCACAAACAGTGGTTTCAGAGCTTATGGCTGCTCTTACCTCTTGCCTTGGGCATGGTGATATTTCCAAACCCCTTTAAGCTATGAACAGCACAAATTGTGTCTCAGGAAGGTAAGAGCTGATGTGCTGCCTGCTCTGCAGAGCTACGGTCAAAAGCTGTCCTTATTTCATTACAAATGAAATAAAAACTCATTGTCCATTGATTGGTGCCCCAAAAGGGAATGAGGATGAAATTACAGACTACGAGGAGACAGCAACACCACCATTTCTGGCTCTGTGATAAAAGGTTCTCATTCCAAAGCAGTGACTTTGTCATCCAGATGTAATGACCCCATGATCAGGGTGATGGCAGCAGCCTTTCAGTTACTCATCTTTCAGAAGCAAGACCTGAGTCCTACAAACCTTTTGACTCCAGGAAGTGCAGGTGTTGATAAAATCTTGACTTTCCCTCCCCTCTCTATCTTGTGCTTTTTCAAGCATAACATATTGTAAAGAGATTAAGGCTTACAGAACCACTTTTCCTCAACTTTTGAAGTCTTGGAAGCACTTCAGGATCATCAAAACAGGAGTTTTATAACCTGTGTATTATGAAACTAAACTTACTGTTGAGATTACACTTTCATGCTAAAATCGTTTTCTCAGCTACTTAAAAGTTCCTTAAGAAGTTCTCCTCAGGCTGAAGTTCCTCCTGCCTGCTCTGAGGCAGTACAAAAAACTTTCTGGAACTTTGAAGAAAATCCACTTAATTGTTTTATTTGATTTTCAGAGAGCCCAGCTTGGAAATAAAGCAGTGAAACCAATGCTTTTTCATGCTAAGCCATGGAGTCAGCACTCCTTTATTATCATCAATATTTCATAAAAGATTTTCTAGTGAGGCGTGATCCATCCATTTGTTATAATGTTATTCTAACAGAATACTGAGGTGGTTGGTTTTATCTTTGGAAATTTAATTAAGGTAAAAAATAAATTTTCCAACTCTAGGGAAAAGATGTTATTAGGCTTATGATATTTTACTCAGTAATATCTAGATATTGTCTGAATGAGCTCGCTGCTCTTTTATCTCATTAGGCTTTCCAAAAATCTTCTCCTTCATAACTGAGCTCTAATTTTTACCTAGGATAATTCTGACTGAGAACACTTTCTTTCTGGATCCATATCTACATAATATGATGATTTATCTTCTTGAATCCATGGGTTTTCAATAAGTAAAACACCAAAAACAATTAATGAGAAAAAAATAATCTGGCCCTATACATACCTGACATTCAGCAGCAGTATTACAAGCAGAAATGAATAAATTCACTGAAAATTCAGTCTAGAACCTTCTTTTACCCCAGCAGCTCTCCCAGACTCCTATTTCTCACAGCCTGCTCTGTGTCCATTCATATCATCATCCTGATTTCTGTTAAAATCTCCCTCATGCAATTCTGCAGCAAAAGCTTCCAGATAGAAATGAGTATTTTGTTCAAACAACTATCCTGGGGGGAAACAAAGACATGGTTTATCTGACTCTACTGCTTATCCTGAGGATCTGCTTTGACAGAAAAATATTTTAAAGCTGCACAGGCCATTCAAGGCTGACACTATTGGTGTCAAAACACAACTACAAGTTATTGAACCAATCCAAAGTGGCAAAAGGGTCATTTTATTTCTGCAAACACCTGGAATTCTAGGAAAACCCACAAAAGAAGCAATGTGGGATATATCCAGGACTGGTTTACCATAGCCACTATGCTTGTTAGAATCCAGCTAATGGGATAGAGAGGGAAAAAATGGGGTAAAATCCTCTATGAACCACAGATTGCACCAGCTGGAGCAACAGAGACACTCCAGTACAATTCCAGTGTACCTTGATACTGGCATTTAGATGAATAATTTGTTCTGGATTACTAAATTAATAATCATTTTTATTATTCAGTGGTCTGTATTTGAATATTTGACACGTATATTTTGCTTGCAAAATCTTTTAAAATCAGAACTCCCATAACTTTAGTGCAAGATCATGAGATTTCTAGATAAATTATTAGAATTTCTTCTTTTACATCAGTTCAAAAACCCATCATTAGATGTGCCATTCTGTACTCAAATCTTTGACATGTATTTTCTCTGGATATCTACTCAGTTTTTGAGCAGGTCTGAATGCTCTCCAATATTTCAAACTCACTATTTCTTTGTAAATTATTTGTTTTTCAGTTTCCTCAGAAGTACTTACAGCTTTCAGTAAACTTTCTGAACTCTTAGTTCTTCCCCTCAATTTCTTCCCTGAATTGTTAGTGACAAATTCCCTTTTTCTACAATAATTAGAGCTTAATTAATTAATTAAGAAATTAATTAATTTCTGATTTTGTTGTGACTTTGGAATAATAGCATAGATTCCTGTATTTCACCTTTTCATTCCCCACCATTCCCATTATTTCTCTCACACTTTGTGCTCCAGGACAGGCTGTTTAATTCAGCTCTTACATTGTAAGATACTCATGGAAAAGCACAATGTTTAATATTTACTGATTGAAATATAACCCTGCTAATACATCACAGGACAAAGGCCAAGATGCTGAACTTTTTACAGAGTAACAAATTGTTCACCTGTCTTCAGTAGCAAAACTTTATCCAACATGCAGATTATAGAAGACAGATTGAGGTACCCATTTGAAGGAAGAACAAGAGAAAAACATGAGTGGTGGTTAGGGCACAAATAAAACACTACCAAAAAGGATATGAGAGTAAAAAAGAAAGAATGAGGGTAATTAGGTGAGGCTGTATAGAAACCATCTTTTCTGAACATCCACATGCCAAATGTTGCTATACAAAAGTTACAAATCCAAAAAAACTGGTTTGGAGGAGCCAAATGATTAATTTATGCAATAAATGAAAAAAAAATACCAAGTGCCCCTGATTACATGATTAACAAGTTGTAAATCACATAGACTGGGGTGTGATCACATTGTAAGGGATAGAAGGTATAAATGGATACCAGAGTTTGCAGGAGTCCTGTTATTTTGGGAAAATATGGATCACACAGCACAGAGCATGATCAGACTGAAGCAAGTCCCCTAGAAAAATATTTATAAATATTTGTAAAATATTAGTGATTAAAAAGGAAGTAATTTGATTTTATCTCTTTTAAAGAGGCCTCAAATATACATGGTTAAAATTAATTATAAAAAAAAAAATCAGGTAACTGGAAAATATTGGGATATTATTACAAATAAGTTTCACTGCAAGGAGATAACCAGGTATTTCTCATGAAAATAAGTAATAGAGAACACATATAAATGTGAAAGATTTAGGGAAAAAATGTGAAGTGGCTGCATTACCCTTTTGTTGTTTTGTAGGAAGTTCTCCAGCATTTTTTTTCCAATGTGTAAAACCACATGATAAGTCATTTTTTAACGAATGATGACCTCTAGGAAATCAGATAACAGAAGCAGCACAGCACTGGCTTAATGTTTACAGTCCCAAAGCTGGAAATGCTTTTAAGTTGATGTGGGAGATTCTGCAGCAATTTCCCATTTAGTGTTTTTTCAAATTTAATTTTTAATCTTGTACTCTCCTGGGAAGGAAGGAAAACATCATCATTACCCACAAGTTGGTAACTTCATGTAGCATTTGCTTATTATTTAAATTACAGAAATACGTGTGAACAAATAAAATTATCCTTCAACCCTGTTGGTGTTGCTACGAAATGTAAAAGTGTAGCACGCTAAGAAAACAGGGACAAATGAATAGAAAATAATTACTCAAGAGAAAAAAGGGACAAATGAATAGAAAATGATTACTCAAGAGGATGGTAACAGTCTCACTGACTCTGTTCTGTGCTTGTTTACTCAGGTGTTTATAGGTAGGAAGAAATTTTGGAAACAGCCATATTGCCAAAGCAGCCAGGAGATAAGGAAGCTCTTCCCCCTTCCAGCCATCCTGGATTCCTTGGTTTCACTAGAAATCTGCCAAGGGCAGATGTTGAGGGATCAGAATCTGCTGTAGCCAAGTTCTCCATGTCAAATTGTTTCTTTTCCCTCCTATTTCTGTGTCCACAATGCAGTTCATAGACCACAGGTTCTGAACTGCTCCCTCTCACAGCAGACACCAAGCCTTGGAGATGGACCCCTTTGGACAAAAACAGCCTTGACAATGCAGACACTGAGTGTTTACCTCCTTTAATAACCTACCTTCTTCAGTGACAGGAACACAAGAGGCTCTCAAAGTCACAGAGCAGCAGCTTTTTCTGTGTTTTACCTTTTCTAAGGCACTTAGATTCCATTTCAGCATTAATCGAGACACCACAAGATGAAATCAGCATGGATCCCAGTGGAAAACAAATATCCAGTGGTTAAAGTCAGTAAAAAAGGCAGGATAAAGAGTTCACCCATGACACTGCATTACCAGAAAGTTTTATCCTGAAAGAACTGGAGCTCATTTTGCCTCAAAGGCATTTACCCCTCCAAGGATGATAAACACATAGGATGTGGCTGCAGGAGGGACTCAGGAACTTCACTCAAAGAGTTCCAACTTTTCATTGCCTCACTGCTAACAATTGGTCTTGTGGCTTTAGCTGTGCCAATGCACGCCTGATGTTTGCTAGGAATTAGGAACATCTGCTTCCCACATGGGAAGAAAGGCCTGGGATGGAAATTAAAACTGAGCAGATGAAACACTAGGACACAAAGGTAGCTCACAGCTTTAATTTCAAATAAAATCTCTCTCAACTTGAAGAGATTGAATTAAACTAATCCATGACCTTCTTAACACTCCTTGATTAGAAGCAAGGATTACCACCTCCTAAATAGTGCTTCTTATCTAGCTTAATGTCAGCTAAAAGAAAAACACAGAGCCAAAGCTGATCAGTCTGTAAGAGTAAACCCCGGATTGTACACGTTTTTCAGGATGCAAGTTGGATGCAGAAGCTATGACAGAATATTGATTCTTTTCTCCATCCTCAGAAGCAAACAGCTAGGTGTGTACTCTGTTGAAGCAGCAGTGTCACTTAAACAAAAAAGAATAGAACATCACATGTATGTGTGAAAAAATCAGCAGGAACAGTCTTTGTTCCTTGGAAAAAAAAAGTTGCAGAAATAAATGAGCCAAATTTTTTTTCTTAGGCTTCTTCCTCTGGGTTTTGTCTGTCTTAAATTAAAATCTGTCAGTTCATGAATTTATCCAATATCTAGAAAAGCACAAAGAAAACACTGCCATCTATTCCTTATGAAGGCCACCAGTGCCTCCTGGAAGGGAGCTGAAGTGCCACATGTGAGCTCCCAGCACTTCATCGACCTCAAAGACATTACAGACTTACACAGATGATCTTCCCTCCCTAGGACAAAGTCTAGTTTTGCATTTCTTATGAAGCAAATACTCTTTGTGGCTTTCTGAGAGTTATTTCTGGAAAGAAAAAAATACTGGTTTGGGTATTAGTTCTGTTAATGCTGATGTAAATTGAGATTGAATCCATTGCTGACCACCAGAGTAAAATCTTCTTTCACAATTTTTCCCCTTTTCTCTCATTACCAAATGAACTAAGAAGGGGTCACTGAGCAGACCCAGCTGCTTGTTTTGTGTGCTGTGCATACTGAAAAATGTTTTTTTCTCCCCTCCTGTTCTCAGCAGGCAAACCCTTTCCACATTTATGATGTGGAAGATTATAATCAGTCTGAATTAGGGAGCTCCAAATAACACAATTCTTAGAAAATGAAAGGTAGCCTGCATTGTGTCTCATAAAGAAGTTCAAACTCTTTTATTCTTTCTCTTTTTTATAAAATTAAAAAACCCCAAGCCCCTAAGTGCCCAAAAGCAACCCCATTATCCTCTTCAAAGTGGCAATTACATGGAGAAAATTAATAAAGTCTCCTGCAAGCTTAATGGACAGAGAGACCATAAACCAAAACCAGAATGGTGCTGTTAGATTTCATCTGCTACAAATTACCATCCAAGCTCATGATATTGTTGATGTGCTTGCACTATCATCAACTTTAAATCATCATAACCTCAGTTCTTCCACTGGCCAGGTGTTCTTACAAGGCAACTGATTATTTGTCATGTCTCCAGAAATCTTTTAATTTTGTTTGAGGTAAAACTGATAGATAAAAGTGGACTCCACAGAATTCTTCATTAAAATCAATTCATGCAAAATTGGTAAGGGACTTTTCAAGGGTTCACTTTTAGGTGCTTTAAATGTGGTGCTTCATCAGTTCATGCTGAGGAAGAAAAAACCCTCCATTTATGTTTTGTTGTAAATAAGAATAATGCAACTGAGTTAAACTCTTGTAAGTGTTCACTGACCACCAAAATGGTGAAATATTTCCATAAAAGCATTCAAACTCCTCCAACTGAAACAACTAGTAGAAATCTCTTGGACTTATGTCCACCCTTTTGAGAATGGAAAGTCTGATCCAGTCCACTATAATTTGAATTCCAGCTGAACAGCCTGCTACCATGGCTCTGAAGAGTTTACTGGATGCTGAATTTCATCTACCAGGAAAACCTGTTGGATTTAATAATTTAATTTTTCAAGAAGCAGTTCAGGGGACCAACAGTTAAACCAAGGAACCTCTACTAAACAGATTAATGAAAATTAATTAATTAGCTTCCTTATAGTGCTTTGATAGATGCATTGAATAAATCTGAGCTGATTTATCAGTCAAGTGCCTTTGTGTGGCAGGTATTAGAATTATCTGTCATTAACCTTATGCTACTAATGAAGGTGCTTGGGTAGAGAAGTTCAATCACTTCCCAAGGTCACATCAGAAGTTGGCATTACAACTCAGGCATTTACTTTCAGTCATTAGACACAATTTTTTAACAACATAAAGGGATTCATAAAGCAAAGATCATGACCTGGAAAGACATCATTACTTCTCTAACCTCACTTTTAGAAGACAGGAAAAAAAAACCTGAGAGATAGCTGTGAAAAAATATTCCAAGGAAAAGAGTTACCCATCCAAGCCTGGAGTGGTACCATCTAAATTCTGTTTTATTATATTATTATGTTTTACCCCCAGAATGTCTGACAATTTGATTTATTTTGTATGATTTACATTACAGTTAAGTGACATTACACTCTGTTTCCAACAAAAGCCATAGACAAATCTAGTTGTCAGTAAATGTCTTGAAAAATGACAATCCATCTTTGTTGTTATTAATGTTATGGTAAGAGGTGGGGAAGGGAAAATATTATATAATGAAAATAGCTTTTGAGAGAAGACTTAAATATTCTGCAATATGGACTATAAAAGAAACTTAACCTCCTCAAGGCTCAAGCTGACAAAATATATTTTTTTAAATGTATTGGCTGTGCAGAGAAAATTCTGCCATTTGTATTCCACAAATATCAAGAAGTGCATTTTTTTTCCCCTCAAGACAGAAAAATGTAGGTTTAGTATAAAGAAATATTAAACCATGTATTATTTTTTCCTGACCTTTTGACAGGCTGCCTATTGAGCCTGGTAGGACATCCAAGAAATTCAGATTCAGATTTCAAAATTAATGATTAATACTACAGACTTTTCACAGTATTGAACTGGCAGCGCCAAATTCCTCTAACATGAGCAAGTGCAACTCCACGCACTTCAGCAGAGCTGTGTTTGCATATCTTAGCAAGCAATTCTGGCCCCGAGCCTGGGAAAGCATCTTACATTTCATAGTCACTTGATTATGTCTCATCTTTAAACCAAACTTTACTATTTGCAAGATACTTGACCCACAAAACCAGAGAAGTCCATCTGCTGAGATTCCATTGTGCATCGGTAAGTAAAAATGATGAAACTATTTGAAGTGGAAAATTTACTATAAAAGGGACATAAATATATTCCAAATACGTATTTGCTTCTGCAGACTGATGAACTTGAAATTTGGGGTTAAAAATTTCACTTGCACTAGAAATTCATTTCTTCAAGATGCTTTTTACCTGAACCAGAAATAGCTCATACAACTAAAAGGGACAGATCCACTTAGAAGAACCCATCCTTGGAGAAAAGTAAGAATGCATCCACAAGCCAATACCAGCTGTCACAGACATACAAGATTCAATTAAGAATCTGCTCCTAATAGTCTGGAACAACCTAAATGGAATAAAAATATTAGGAATTAGGCCTGAGACATCTATTGATACCAACATTGCTGCTTTTCAGTGGGGTACAGGACAACCACATGTCAAAAAAATCATTAACCAACCTCCAGTTTGGTCTAAAATACAAATCTAATGTAATGCTAGGCTTATAAAACCAAGACTAAATAACTAAATCTGCTCATTTTTTTGGTTTCATAGAATCACAGAATGCCCTAGGTTGGAAGGGACTTTGAAGTCCATCCAGTTCCACCCCCCTGCCATGGGCAGGGACACCTTCCACTATCCCAGGTTGCTCCAAGCCCTGTCCAACCTGGCCTTGGGAACTTCCAGGGATGGGGCAGATTTTCTGGGGCTGTCAGAGTTTTACCATGCTCACAGTAAAGAATTTCCTCCTAAGAACAAACCTAAATTCTCCTTCTGACAGTTTAACAGCATTACAGTTCTTTAGTCTTCCCATCAAAATTGTGGGTTCTTCTAGCAAGGAGATTTTGGTTTTTTTGTTTTGTTTTGTTTTGTTTTTTTAACTATACCCCTAAAAGATATTTTTCCTTTTTTTATGCCATTACCTCCTTTGGAATTTTTAAAATATCTACTTAGCTATTTTTAACTTTTTAATAATGCTATTAGACCTGTCATTGCAACACTTTGTTGCAAATCTGTGGAGGATGTGACTGCTAAAACACTAACCCCACATATGTTCACTGCATATAAGCTTACAGCTCCACTGCCACTATAACTACAAACAAAACATTGTGGAGGGGTTTTCCATTTGTTTAGGGTTTTTTTCCCTCTCTTTATTACCTACCAGCTATTTCCTTTTTCATTGCCACAGCTCCAGTCACAAGGAGGCAGCAATAAATCTTTGCATACACAAAGGGGCTGGGACTGAAGGGTGCTGACAGCTCTGTGATCCTCTTGCAAAACAACAGCAATAAACCTTAATGGATTCAGCATTGTACAGAAATTTTAGACCCCCAAGACCTTCCTTCAGTCACCTACAAGTTAAGTACTGTAGCAAACACCTCATTTCCAGAGCAGAATAAGGTACCTTGACTCCCTCTTTGGTGCATGGCAAGAATGAGATGCTCCAGAACATTTTAAAACACACACCCACTGCAAAAACACATCCAGACACTTATTTTTCAGGGAACTATCCAGATTTAATCAATATTAACCAAGAAACCCTCACTCTTTGCTTCAGCTCAGGCTCTACAGAATTAGGATGAATCCTGTTTTAACACAAGACATGCAGAGGTGTAGTTCAGTACCTGTCAGATCAGCAGTTCCCTAATTGCATTTCCCTTTGCTAAACAGCACACTGTGTGACAAGAAAATATCTTGCAAAGGGGCTACAAAGCTTTCAAAACATTGCTAGTACAGAAAAATGCCACACTGTTATTGAACAAATCACTGAGTTATATTTGTCTTTAAAAACACAAGCATTTTTCATATTTCTTGGCCTGCTGGAGGGCAAACCGAGATGAACTTCATCATAATTTTATTAGATGTCCATTCCATGAGTATCCAAGGTTTATTATATTTATTTAATATACAAATATTTTATATATATGTATTATATACATAGTACATAATACATAATACATATCTAATATGAAATATCTAATATCTAATATCTAATATCTAATATCTAATATCTATAAATATTATATAGATCATAATATATAATATATAATATGTAATATAGAATACATAATCTATAACATTTATATAATATATTAATGTTATATATTTACCATTATATTTTATACTCTACGTGGCAGAATAAAGCTATTTCAATATCATCCCTGATGACTTGTAATTATCAGTGGTAGACTTTACAGTGTGTCTCTTCAGAAAGAGCAGATACTATAAATATATATATATATATATTTATATATTTATATATGAAATACAGACCATACCTGTTCTTAAGGTTGTGCCTTCTCTGTAGGTCCTTTTTCCTATTTTAGTTCAGACTGAGAAATAATTAAGTCTAGAGCAGTCCTTGGTCAGGACTAGACTGTGAAGCACCGATTTGGCTTTTTATTCAATAGACATTCAGCTCCATTGTGCTGTTAGTGAAGCTGAACTGAAATTTGCTTCTTGTCACTCATGTCTTTTGACAAACTGCTGGTCACACCATTTCTAACATGCTCAATTGTTTTAATGAACTACTAAAACACAGCGCTTTCCTCTGCCCATCATCCAAACATTTCCTGGGCAATCACCGGCATCAAATTGACCAAATCTCCTGGAACAACACCAAATCTAACGTTTTATCCAGTATATAACTTTTCCTGCCTCTCCTCGAGGTGCCAGATGGAAATCTGGCTGTGTCCATAATGTCACTTACCTCCACTAACTTGTTGGCGTGTTCACGGAAGACCTGAGCGTATTCCTTCACTTCTTTCTCGTTCCCGCTTTTCGCGGCCTCGATGAGAACCAGCAGTGGGACGTTGGTCTCCAGGAATGAATCTGATATGTGATCCATCACTGCCTTCCGGAGCTGTGACAGAAGACAGCAGAGCAGTAAATAAAGGACATTTATCAGCACACGATCCCACTCTTCATATTTAAGCACTGACGTGCTGCATCTCACGGTGTTATGTAGGAATTTGGACTTTTTGCTTTATTTTCTCCAATATTTCCACCAAGCAAAATTAAAAACTTGAGGGCCTAGGCTCTGCAAACCCCTCCTGGGATTTGTGCTGACATACACCTAATCCTGCTGGCCTGAATGGACCTGCACAGAATGACGGTGATAACTCATGTAAGACATAGCAAATTGATGAGTATTGAAAGCTCCACACTGCTTGAAAAAACAATTCAGCTCACTAAAAAGCCAAATATGGATTAAGGAGCTTAACTCCAAGCAACCATTAAAAATATTAGCCAGAATATTTCTAAGCCTTCTCTAATTCCTCCAGTGAACAGTATTCCATGCAATAATTAATATTTTGTGTAGCAGATGCCTTGTGCTTTGTATTCCCATTCGAATAGCTCCAACAAGTATAAACAGAAAACCTTTTTACATTTTCCAGGCAGATTAGAAAATATACTACAATTTATTATAAAGGACGAAAAAAACAACTTACAAGTTACTGAAGATTTAACACCTCTTACTCCATATAAACATCTATTTGAAACAATATTACTGCAAAAATGATGTCACTAAACACTTTGCCACCTTACTAATGACCACTAATCAAACCTCACTAAAATTTGAAAGACTGCCAGAAAGATGATTGAAATCTTAAATCTACCTGGAAGCTTAATTACTCTGAAGGATTGTGGATCAGAAACATCTTGATTATGTTTTCTCCAGCTTTGGGTTGTTAAGAATGAAAAACTGTAGACTCAAACAGAAGCTAGGAGCTATTCAGCTTGGAGGCTTGGGTAGCCATTAGTCTCCTTAAACCATGCATTTTTAGTTAGATGAAGCATCCAGAGAGATAATTTTCTCTATTCTGCAGCCCAGACAAGAAAGCTTTAGCTAGACAAGGTGCCATCAAAACACCCAATCACACTGAGAACTGGCCTATTGTCAGATATTGCAAATACATAATCCAAGATGCATCTGCTGTTTGATGGCAGCAATTCTCAGCTCTATTTGAATAAAGGGAAAGCTAACTTTGAATATTTTCCTTCATTCTGTGAGTGGTGCAGTAAAAACAAGCAAAGCAAAATAGCATATATGTGCTTGCAGGAGGTATTCCTTTTATTTCCATCACAACTGATGCAGTCAATGTATTAAGCAGTTCTCAATCCTCCTTAAAAATTAATTCTACTCAGATTCAACCTGGAAAGTTTTTTTCCCACTTTCAAAATGATTAAAGGGACTCAGAATAGCTAACTCAGTAACACATACAAACAGGGGGAGGAAAGAAGACAAAAAGAAGAAAAGAATCATCTATCAGAGACCTGCCAACAGTTTGGAAGCTGGTGTGTGTTTGCTACCAGCTATTACATCTCCATCTTGTACTCTTTATTTTTTCTCTCATCAATCTGCTGCTATCCACTTGCTGACTCTTATTTTATTCTTATATTAAAAGTCTTTCAGACCACGCTTTGGGTCTATTTGCACAGCACCTCATACACAATGAGACCCTGATCTATGAACAGCTTTCAAAGGTACCATCTCAATATAACAACTAATATTGTTCCAAGTACATCAAAACGTTGCAAGAAAAAGAAGAAAAAAAATATTGTAAGATTCTCAGTGTCAGAGAACAGTGCAGCAGCACAGCACCCTGTGTTCTATGGTGGATAGATTTCCAGTCAATATTTATAAAAAAAATTTAACTTAAAAAAATCAGACACATGGAGGGATTCTTGGTGTTGCTCTGTGCAGGACAACCAGGAGTTGGACTCAATGATCCTTGTGGGTCCCACTCAGGATATTCTGTGATTCCCTCTTAAATCAAGAGTTTCACCTACAGCCACCATTAAGGGAGAAATACTGCCAGAGAAGGTGCATCATAAATTTGCATCATTCTCCTCTGCAGACATCCATTTCCCAGGGCTTGCTGGCAAATTCTAGGTCAGGTGCCTCATTTGTGTACCCATAGTTAGACTTTGATGCCCCTTGTACCGAAAAAAGCCAAATGGCAGCATTTCCAAAAGAACACATGAAGCTTTTAAAAATCCAATGTGGCTTCCAGCTCATTCTCAGTGAAAGATCCTTAAAAACTTCTGCTTGCTCAAGTTCAGCATGTGCCAGTGAAAAACCTACTGCCCACTGCACTAAAAAAACCTTACTTTAAATGCTAAATGAGCACTGACACTTTTCTGTTTGTATCCTGCCATAAGGAGGGATCTGTTCCAAAGGCTTGTATTTATTCAATGAACAAGCAATTCAATTTTTAATCTAAGGTAATGTGGTGCTATAGATCGGGTTATAACAATATGCCCCGTGGAATTGTAACAGTAGTCTCAGGATGTTCAAGTAAGCAGCTTATTTTCATCAAATAGCCTACAACCACATACCAGAAATCAATAAAAAGGACAGCAAGAGCATCAGCTAACCAGCAATTTGGGGGTTGTAAATATACAGTAGAGCTCTTTCTGAATCAAAATGAATGAATGAATAAAATGGATATTTGGTTCTAATGGTAACAGTGTGTTGTTGTCTGAGGTTCATAATTGCAGCAGCTGAAAAAAAAATCTGAATTCTGACTGTCACCAGTTTAATAAATACAAAATTAATACACTCTATTTTTCTTCTGCTGTGTTAATCAGAGATGTCAGTAGAATATTTTTGCCCCCCTCCTTGTAAGCAGGCGTTATAATTTCTTTAGGAATTTGTTATCTGAGTTTTAGGATGCCCTTGTGTTGAAGTTGAAAGGTAGAGTTAAAGGGTTTTACATACACAAGAGACCACAAATTTTGCCATCCTTCACCACAAGCCATAAAGAACGACTTGACAAAATCATTTGTTAAATGTGACAGCAGTATGAAGGCAAGACATTCATCCCAGAGCTCAAATGGATACATGACAAGGTAATATTAATGGCACAAGACAAGACATTTAAAAATACTGGTTCACCATTACCAGTCTATTTGATCCAATTAGGGCTATTCATCAAGGTAAATAACTACTGGAAAAGCAATCCTGTGTGCTCCTGTGCATGCTGCAACAAAGTTCAGTCTAAGTGATGGCTTGTGCACCCAGAGATTTCAGTTTCATCCAGGTAATGTCAGTTCAGAAGGGAATGGGAGAAGGCTGTGACCTGAATTTGAATGGTCACAAAGCAAGCAGCAAAAGCCCATTGTGTTTTATTCCAAAACCAGCACCAGAGCTTTGCTCACACACCTGCATTAACAAATTCCTTTGCAATGCCTTAATTTATGCTGTGTTCTGATGTAAATATTATGACACACACTATTACTCATAAGACAACACTTTAGGATATTTTTTCCCCCCACTGGATTTTTAATTTAGAGATGAATTCAAAGCACAAATTCCACCACATGAAACTTCATTTATTAGAGCAGGAAGCATGTTAAATTAAGGTCTTCCTTAATTCATTTTGTTAGAGAGAAAACTTTATTAATGTACATAAAGCTAACAGACTAATAAATTTGCCAGTTCAACAAAAAATATTGAAGGAAAACATGAAAACCTGAAAATATTTTTGAAAGCATGAAGGCAGCAGCACAGGCAGATTTTATGTCTTTCCAGTTCAGTCAATTTTGTCACTTTATGGTGCACAGTCAAGTTGCTGTTTTTGATAGCATCATGCTCTACTGTTCTAAGCACTGTTTAGGGCTGTTTTATCATTGTCAGTTCACAGCCATAATTGAGCTCAAAGAGGTTAAATGCCCACCAAAACGATGTTTTCCATGGCTATATAACAATTTTAAAACCAAAATGTCTCAGTGCTACTTACAGTCTAGTAGAGAATTAGATGTCTAATCCTGCCACTGGAAGGTAAAGGCACAGCAGGAGATTAATGACTCCAACAGATTGTTAAACTTTATAAAGCCTGGCAGTACAGAGCTGCCTGTAACAAAAGTTTACCAAGGAGCACCTTATTCACCATTTTCCATTTGATGTGCGTTGCAGCCCAGCTCCAGTTCGCACCTGCAGAGCGCTCCCAAACAGGCATTAATTCAATTGAAAGGGATGAAAATAAAGCCTGCTCCACTGCAGTTAAGGTGTGTCACCTCCAGTACGCTGTGAAATTGAGTTCTGGAGAATAAGGCAGTGACCATTAGAAGCTGCTGCAGTATGGTGCTAAAGAGAAAGTCTCGGTCAGTTCTGCAGACTGTGTCACACGAGGATGTGACCAAAGAATGGTAACGTGGGGGATGGGGACAGCAACACCACCAGTTGTGTCTTGGTGAATTAAATAGCAAAAAAGACTCATATTTAGAGTATGTGTCACACTTGGACACTCAAACTACAGATCTATGGAATATATTACATTAAAAAAAAATTAAAAAAAAAAAAAAGTATAATTTGAGCCAAAGATAAATCAGGAAGAAATGCTGCTACAAATACAGGTAATAATTAGAAATGGCCTGAATCTTAAAGATCATCCAGTTCCAACCCCTCTTCCACTAGCCCAGGTTGCTCCAAGCCCCATCCAGCCTGGCCTTGGGCACTTCCAGGGATCCAGGGGCAACTACAGCTTCTCTGGGCACCCTGTGCCAGGGCCTGCCCACCCTCAAAGGAAACAATTTCTTCCTAAAATCTAACCTAAAACTGCTCTCTTTTAGTTCAAACTGTTTAAAATATTTTTCCATATGTGAGTTTTCCTCTCTCTACAGAGAAGCTTCCATAATCAGGAAAAGATTTGGAGTGAATTTGCTAACAGAAAGCAAGTTGAAGTGATAATTTTTGACCAAAAATTTGAAAGACTATAAGAAACAGACAGAGAAATGTTCCTCCTAGTCATAGGCCACTATAAAGGATTCCTCAAAATGGTTCATGGCCCAAAGCATGGAAGAACCCAGTTACCAAGTGCTAAGGTACTTAATCCCCATTGTTTTAATTTTTTTTGTTTGTTTGATGGGGTTTTTTTTGAGGGCCTGTAGTGGATGGTTTATCAATTTTCATGACAGAAAGATTTTTTACTACCTTTTCAAAAAAAACATTTTTCAGGCTTGCTAGAAATATTAGTGCAGTTACATAAAAGCAGAGAAAAAAAAATTATATGTTTGGGGGAATAATGACCACATACCCCACAAACATGTGAAGATTATCAAGGAAAATCTGTCTTTCATATCTGGATAGAACAATAAAGGCCCAACTCCAATGGCAGTGCTGGGATTCAATTAAATATTTAAATGAAGAATTACACAGGGGATTAACAGGTAGAGGGCAGCACGGAGATCCCCATTAAAAATGTGGAAAAATCAGAAATACAGGTAGGAATTGAGCAGGCAATAAAAAGTATTAGGGAAGTCAAAATAAGCCAAGAGTGAAAAGACAGTGATTAACTTTTGCATCCTGTATTACCTGAGAGGGCAGAATTGTGATAAAGTAAATATGAGAATATGAAAGTGCAGAACAGGAAATTACATGTAGGAACAAAGAAGGGTGAAACTATAGGTTATCCCAGCAGATTAAATAAAAAAAGGTAAGACTTTGAAAAATAACCTTGTGAAAACTGAAGAGAATGGTAAAGTGTCAAAAATGTCACCAAAACTGCAAACCTAAAGGGTCTGATGTAAAAGAGGTGGGACAAAGGAGAGGGAAATGAGGAAGAATAGAGATATTGAATTTAAAATCCAAAGATTAAACTAAGAACCACAACCTATTGAATATAATATATAATATTATATAGTATATAATCATAGTATATAATCATCTACTGTCTCAGGTCCTGTTGAAATGATACTGAAATCAAGTAGAGTGGCTTTGGAGCTTTATGGGTTTTGTTTTTAATGAAATACAGTAAATAAATAAAATGGGGGAAATGCTGGTTTGGGAAGATGAAATAGCAATTTGGTCAGGAAGGGAAGGAAATTTTCTACGAAAACTCTTAATGAAGTTATCCTCACTATGAGCAGTCAGATCCAATAAGCCTTACAGGTTTAATACAGTAAATGTCACACTGGCAGTCCCACCTAACCCAGGCATGAACAGCCTGGCATGGTAGATATTGTCATCAGCTTCTCCAAGAGCCCAGTGGAAGCTGATGACAGCTCTTGGGTAGACCTGTCTGCTGAAGTGCCAGACAATGGCTGAAACAAGATTAAAAATTGATTGTGTGCTGCAAAAATGGATTTCTCATCATCCTGTCCAAGAGTCACTCAAAGTCACCAGCAGATCCTGCCCCATGGAGAGAGATGATTGATATCTGATACTATCAATTATCATCCATGCCTTTCAAAAAGCCCTTACAGCAGCGAGATCAGTCTGGGTTTTGTTCTTGGGTTTGTTTTGTTGGGGGTTTTCTTGTCTTTTTTTCTCATTTCACTTATACTTTCTTTTCTTCTCCTTTGCAGTCATTTTTGCACAGTAAGAATTGGAAACAAAACCTTTTGTATCTGGTTGCTTAATTACAAGTAGAACATCACATTAAAGATATTTCATAACACTTAGAAATAGAGTTAGTGAACAAAATTAATGTCAATTAAGAAACAAATGTAATGTTGAAATCCCATTTGGCAATTAAACTCTATGTACTTTTTCACTGCTCATAAAGCCATTAAGAAGATTGAATTAGAGAAGTTTTTGGAAAAGGATTATGTTTTCCTCTGCATTTATGGTGCTCCCTACCTCATGCTACTGCATTATTGATAATGAACACCAACATTTGAAGCTGTTCTTATGAATTCAAAATTCTGTAAGTTCCTTTAGTGGATATGACTATAGGTCATTCTTGAGATGACACTACAGAACAGTGAAAGATTCTTTTTGTAAAACTATTATCAACAGAAATCTCTTGAAATACATTTCTGGTGGCTTTTTTGTCTTTTTTTTGTCTATTTTGTGGGTATTTTTATTTATAATGTAGAAAAATTATAAATATACACTTCCACTGAGCTTCTCCCACATTTACAGTGTCTTTTATCAAAAAGATTTTAAAAAGCTCCATGCCTATTCCTCTGCAGTGATTATAGAGGTAGGCATCTTCTAAACACAAAAGATTTGTTGAAATATCTGAAGTTTTACAAGGGCTCATTATTTGAGGAATAATACACAAACTATGTGCAGTAATCTCATCCAGTGCAATAGAGCTGTCACTGAGTTTTGCCTCCTAATTCTTCTCAAGGCACTTTGAAAGGCCAACCCTCTGCTCAATTTTTTCAGTTTAAAAAAGAAAAAAGAAATTAAAAAAAAAAGATAAAATCAAGTCCCTACTTCAAAAAGTAAAAAGAGCCATGGTTACTACACTGTGGCTTTTGCCAGAGGAAAAAAAATCCATGATGAGTATTATGTTTTCTTTGTTTGATGAAAATGTTACACACTGAAGCCTTACCCAAAACTACCTGATATGGGCATAGTTTCCTGAAATATGGCACCATATGTGCATCAGTAAACATTATGTGTAGAGTAAATTAAACCAAGCCTTATAATTAGGCAGTAAGGAAATTACTGCGGACCCAAAAGAGTAAATCAGCAGTATTAAAGCACTCACCATTTCCTCTGGAGCACTTCAGAGCACTATAAAAACCTCAATGTCACAGTGATAAACACCTAGAAGTGCACTTTGAGGGAGACAAAGATGTTTGTTCAAAGAAGTTCAAATCAAAATCCTTATTGATTGTAATTCAAATAACAGTGCATTTTCTCTAATTCTTTAGATCAGATTTTTGAAGATTTTACTACAAGTCCTTTCCTGAGGTAAATACACCAGTTATTCTACCAAATGGGAGCAGACAGAAAGTGGAAATATTGATCAGCATGCCAGGGGCTCACAGCTCTTTCAGACCACCTTGGTGATGTTTAGTGTCCCTACTCCCATAAATTCAGTGAGGCTGAAGAGCAGAGGACTCCATCAAGAGGAGCATGTTGCTCGATCTCAGTCCTTTTAGGGCTGAGTTCTTCAATACTCCCTCACAGAGAGTTTTGTTTATTTTAGTTCTGTGTCAGGAAGGATACTTTAAAGGCTCGTTAGGTTCTTGTTTCTCGTGTTTATTAATATCTTATCAGAAGACTTGGCAGGTCTTCCCCAGAATTTCTGCTCAAGTTCAATCCACCATCTCCTGCCTCAAATTGACTCAAATGGCACAAAATGGCTTTGAAATAGGCAGCTCTTTTATCTTTATACTTATTTTCACCTAATTAACAATAGAGACGTAAATTATTTTTCTTTGTGACCCAGTGATCCAACACCTGTGTGCTGCACTGTGGCATTTTCTATCCAATCACTTACTACTACCCAAAAACCTCTTGAAGAAGATGATGAAGAAAGAAGAAAGTCAAGGGACAATATCCTAAATCTTCCATCTTGTCTTCTGTTCTTTAAACTCGTTTAAACTCTAAACTTTAATTTTTTTCACTTAGTGACTCAAGAAAACTCTCTAATTTACACACTCACAGTTTTAACTTTTCTATTTAACTTTAATAGTTGTTTCTATGGTATTATATGAAATTTCAGTGTTTTCTTGGATGTCAGAGCCAGGTTTCAGAGACAAGGGCACACACTCTGTGCCCCAGACTCCAACAGGAGCATTGCTATCTCTGCCTTCTATGCCAGTATCACACCAGACTCCAGCCTAACACCTTTGTACAGGCTGCAAAAACTACAAAACAGCTACAAATCTAGAAAAAGAGCTACACACAATGCAGTGCACCCATATTAAATGAATACAAGGCATAAACATGTAGCCCTGGCACAGAAATAAATCTGTATTAGCATTTGATAGACTGCTTTTGGTGTCACTGCAGGTGAAAATCAAACCTATTAAGCAACAAGGAAAAGGTGCTGAGTTTCTCACAAGCAAGAGCTGATGCCACAGGTGGCCTTAGGTTGAAAGAGGTTTAGATTAATTTGTGGCTGGCTCCCTTTAAAAAATGCCAGCATTTTGTCAAGATGTATTTTCATGCAACAGAATGGGGCAATCTCAGCAATAACACTGCACTTCCCCTTGGAAACAGCCAAAAACTCCTTTTTGGTAATACAGCACAGACTCCTGTGGATCATCTGTTTAAGTGTGACCTTGCTTCAACTCTGCCTTTGCAAAACAAATCTTAATAAACATTCCTGCAATACTAAAGTCAGAATTTCAGAAATTCAGAAGTTCCAACCTCCTTGGATGCTCTGCTACTACTTCACACTTGTGTGAAGTTTTTCATCCTCAGAACACTGCATCAGCTCTTACAAACTCTCACAGCCTCATGTGAGCTCAGGAAGGTCTGTGACCCTTTTATTCTCTGTTTTCTTCCCCTATTTAAATTATACAGATCTTGAAAATTAAAAAAATTCCCCTTCAGGATTTATATCCTTACCCAATGCCCTCTTGTGTGCAACAAAGGGCACATCAGAGAAGGAGAACACACTTCCCCAGCCCCCCAGAAATGTCCCGAATGCTGCACCATCGACTGGCTCCAGTGGGTAGCTGGAAAGTCAAAGGACTCCCCACACAAATCTGTCTTCAGGGTGCCTAAATTAGAAAGCAGACTGTTCATGACTCCCTGTGTACAAAGGGCTTATACAAAACACATCCTTGAAACCCCAAGTCACCCCTCAGAAATGAACTGTCCAGTGACTGTAAGGGAGGCTGAATGAAAACCACTCCTTTGTATCACCAGCTGATTTCTATAACTGACATCAGCTGGTGTGAATTTTCAGAGTTCTCTCCTTCCTCTTCCCCCTGTCCCCTCAGCATGAGATTCTTATTTCTTTTCATTTTCAATTTCTCTTCATTGTCTTTGGGAAAGGAGTTTGTTATTTAATATATATTAATTTTGATTAGAATTGTGTTCACTGTTTTCCACTGAAGATTTTGTTTTGCTTTTTGAGTCCTTATGCTTCCCTTGGGCTTATATCTTAATATTCAGATGCTGCATGTTACCTCCTAATGCTGGCAGAACACAGAATACCTCAAGTGAGGCAGCTTCACCTTCAGAAGCAACTTTATTTCCTGAGCTTCAGATTATTCTTCTAAAACTGGACAGTAAGCCTTGCCTGTCCTCACAGAGCAACAGAGCATAGCAAAGAGAGGATAAAGTAAAAAAATAAGTCAGTTAATTATGATTTAGAGCACCAAGGTTGAATTTCTAGGTGCTGCTGGCCCTCCCTACAGCATTTGCAAGTCATCTGGTCTGGGTGTGAGATAGAAGCTTTGCTGCAAGAAGATGATGAGAAGATTTCCTCTTTTGGAGGAAGTCCTGTGTTTCCCTCAAAGCATTTACATTCTATAAAGAAGCAACCTATGCATATCCTTGAGTAGAGAGATTTGAAGCCCCAGACTGAAAACATTATATAAATGTCTATCCATAATATAATTGACATTGTATGGGTTAGCTGAGATAAAATCTGCTCCAACAGAACACATTATTTCAGTTTTAGGTGTCCCATCAGTCTAATTCCATGAGTTAATATTCATGCTTTTTTATTCTGAGAGTCCTTCTAGAGTCTACAGCAATTTTTGGCAGGCTTCAAAGTGCTAAACTTTTTTTTATTTTTATTTTTTTTCCCCTAAATAACATTCATAAACAGCAATACAAATTAATCTAGGTGGAAGTGAGTGACATAAAGAGCAAAGGGAGACACGCTGCTGCTCAAGGGCTGGAACACAGAGAGATGATAAACCTAAGAACATGCTGAAGCCTGGCATCTAGCTCAAACTGGTGCAACCCATGTTAAACAAAGGACAACAAATTGCAAGTCCTTTTAGAGACCTGTGAAGCTGAAAAGAAACCTGAGTAGAGTCAAGATGCTGTCCCCAAGGTCTTTGTTTTACCAAATTTGCACAAATAAATTACAGAAGGTATTTTTCTAATCAAACTTCAAGCTTTTGCAAGCTTGAATTGCAGCCTAATACAGGCACAAAAACAGTACTACCTAGGATTTAATGATCATTGTGGGTGCCTTCTAACTCAGGATATTCTAAAAGATATGAGTAAAAGATAATGTAATAATTGTAGATTGAAGGGAGGGATATTAAAGAATAGGGCTGTATCAGGCTGATGAAAATCATGCCCAGAGTCCACCAAGTGTCTTACAAAGGAATTAGCAAGAGCCCATCTTAGCACAGGGGAATGTAAATGACTGATCAAATATACATAAGGGTCATGTGAAAGGATGTACTTACTGCATTATACATAAAGAATTGATTAGAGGTATAAAAAGGGCAAATATGACCCAGGGTTTTTTTTTTATTATTTTTAATTTGGCTTCTGCAGAGTGTGTGTCTGGTAGAAAGACACCACAGCACGGTCACTACTGATGTTAGCTCATGCCTAAATGGCCAAAGCTGATCCTGAGTACCCCAGAGTGTGTCCCCATTCCTGGGACACTGAGAGTGGCTGCTGGGAAAAGCAGACACTGAAAAGCAGCAATCAATATTCTAACACATCAGAAAGAGGGAAAACTCATCCAAACCAATGCAGAAATCTTGGGAAAACCTATTTATGGCTTTCAGCCTATAAAGGAGCTCTGATTAAATCACCAGCAACAAGGACAAAGCCCAGATACACCCGAAAGCCGTTTGTGGGAAATCATACAGGAAAACAAGCTCCATGGCACTGTGGAAATCCCAGAAAGGGTTTATTTATGAATAATGTATATATAATATAACCTGCAATGGTTATACAATACCAATGTTACTGCACTTGCAGATAGCAGAGAACAGAAGCATACTCTGGGATTTACCTTCTGGACTGGTTTTCTGAGGGAATGATCACAGTAAATCTGCCCCTTTTTTCTTTTCAAACACATATTAATCAGCTGACCTATTTTAAAACCATCTGACAGAGAGAAAAGGTCTTAAGGATGGTGAATAGATGGAGTTTGATGGAAAATTGTCTGGGTGGGAGAAGAGTGGCTCAAATCAGTGTCCTAAGGAGAGAAATTTGTGAAGTCAGAGGCTGTGTGGCCAGAGTACCCACACAGGAACCAGCCCATTGCACTCTGCATTTCTCCTGGAGTAACAAACGAGCTCAGATAATCAGGAATGAGCAGGGAAAATGATGGGGGGAGAAAATGGGAGGAAACATGAGAATCAAGGACCTCAGATTATTGCTGCAGAAAGCCCTAAGCAGACAGTGCAATGCTATAGAAAGCAAAATTTCATTAATTCAGGTGTTCACAATTCTGGTTTTCAGTTCTGTGTTTACAAAATAAGGATTCCTCAGGGGTTTGTAGGATGCTCTCTGGAAAAGACAATCTGAGGACATTTTTGATAAAAAGAAGTGCTAAAGTGGAATGTTTTGCCCCAGACAGTGGTGTGAGGAATTCTTTTTTCCATATTCAAAATCACCATCTTATTTACTACCTGTATGTAGCTACTAAGAGGATGTTGATGTTATTCTGCTTTTTGTGATACCAGTCCAAAACATTGAGCTGGATTTTATCCAACACCACACAAAAGCCACAAAACTATAATCAGGTGGCAAAAAAATGTATTTTGATACTGCACACCCAAACTTAGATATCCAACAGTAATAATAATTCATATTAGGCATCCATTCCATTAAAGTGAAAGCCCAGGACATCAGTCTAAATGTTCAGATTTATCAAAATGCAACTGGTAATGCAGTTATTTCAGGGCTTTCTACTCCACAGTTCCTATTAATATATATGTTTTAATGATGTTTTGTTGCCTTAAACTTCAAGGAGAAGCAGACTTCCAACATTAGGACTTTTTAATTTTTGCTTTATTCTACTTTGAGATGAAACATGAAAATTTAAAACCTAGAAAAATGCTTTGAAACAAAGGAAAATCTCCTTGGCTGTGGCATAAATGAGGGTTTAATTTTTAATACATATTTATATGTAAATATTTGTATTTGCAATGCTAGGCTAAAAACCAAATTATTAACTTTCAAAATGAAAACTGGAATCTACTGGAAAAAATCCAAACTAGACTTTTCAACACTCTCAGGTTTCTTTTTTTATAATTATTATTTTTTTAAAATTTTCAAAATTAAATTTCTGGATGCTTTCTGGAAGTTTTCCAGTTCTTAAGAAAATTACAATTTTCTGTGGAGTATTTATTTCATGCAGTATTTCTAAGCAGCTTTAGTAATAACATAAATCTCAGTCTGTAGGAGTGGGACAAATTCTCCTTAACAGCTGTATGAGAGCATAATTTCCAGTATAAACTGAGAATTGGTGGTGAAAAAATGATCTTATTTTGTCCAATTCCTTCCACTTGGAGGCACAGGAAGCCTTGAATGGGCAAACATGAAATAATGCAGGCAGGCTGCTGTAATGGCAGCAGAAATAGGTGGTATTTAAGGCAAAAGAAATGGTTTTGGTTATTCCACCTCGAGTGGCTGGTGCAGAAGGAACAGGAGGTGGGGGATGGCAGCAGGGCCCTGGCAGGAGGGACAGCAGCAACTCCAGCTGTGCTGCACCTCCAGGTGCTGTGAGCAAACCTCTGGTGTGTCCTGCCTGCTTCTCTCTCTTTCAGGGTCTCCCCAGAGCTGCAATCCTCAAAATGCCGGCTGCTTTGGGATTGCCTGGAGCATTTGAACTCTAGGGTTGGGGGTTATCTTTCTTCCTAGGGAGGAAAAACAAGCTCACACAAGAATTGGCATCAGCCAGCACCCGCTGCTGGCTTGGCTTGCTGTACCACGCAGGGAAAGATGCCTTTGTTCAACTTCTAGGTTTTGTCGTTTTGGGTTTTTTTTTTCTACCTACAGGCTTGCACACCAGTGGGAAAAAGAGATCCCAAATCTTGCCAATTGGCAGAACTTTTTATCAGATCCAGTGCTCTCTCCAGCTTGTTCAAAATGAAAGGCTGATTCAGCCTGGAGAAGAGAAGGCTTCCAGATATTCCAGCACCTTCCAGTGCCTAAAGGGGCTACAAGAGAGTTGGAGAGAGACTTTTGGAAAGGGCATGGAGTGACTGGACAGCAGGAATGGCTTTACATTGGCAGAGGGCAGGGCTACAGAATCACAGAATATTTAGGCTTGGAAGGACATCTGGAGATCATCCAGTCCAACCCCCTGTCAAGGCAGTGTCACCTGGAGCAGGTGACACAGGAACGTGCCCAGGTGGGTTTGGAATGTTTCCAGAGAGGGAGACTCCATGGCCTCCCTGGGCAGCTGTTCCAGTGCTCTGCCACCCTCAACATAAAGAAGTTCTTCCTCATGTTGAGGTGAAACTTCTGTTTGAGTTTATGGCCATTAGTCCTTGTCCTGTCCCTGCACACCACAGAAAGAATCTGGCACAATTCTGTGACCCCCTCCTTGGAGATATTTATATGGATTGATGAGATCCCTCCCATTCTCTTTTCCAGACTAAACAAGCCCAACTTCTACAGTATCTCCTGATAAGGGGGATGCTCCAAACCCTTCACTGTCTTTGTGGTCTCTGCTGGACCTTCTCCAGTAGCTCCTTGTTTAAATTGGACTGAGGAGCCTGTGTTAGATTTTAGGAAGAAATTGTTCCCTGTGAGGGTGGGCAGGCCCTGGCACAGGGTGCCCAGAGAAGCTGTGGCTGCCCCTGGATTCCTGGAAGTGTCCAAGGCCAGGCTGGACAGGGCTTGGAGCAACCTGGGGCAGGGGAAGGTGTCCCTGCCCATGGCAGGGAGTTGGATAGAGATGGGTGTCAGGGTCCTTTCCAACCCAAACCACCCTGTGATTCCATGAAAATCCAGTAAGGAATGGCAGCAGTAAGCCATGGCCTGGTGAGGTGTGTCTGCTTCCAAGAACTTGCTCAGCCTGACTTAAGTTGATGTTCTTACTGGCAGTTCATAATAAGATGTATAATTAGATCTCCATAATCATTTCCCAATTCCCAGGAGCATTCAAATGATGGGTTTTAAAGATGTAATTCCATCAGAATAAGAAATATTGAAGTGACTGTGAATTGTAAGGTGGAATTTTCGCACCACATGTTCTATCCACAGTCATTTCCCATCTCTGCATGTTACACAGATAATGAAATCAAATCTCTGAAATAAAGAGTTAAGTGACCCGGGGAGAAAATGAAAAATCAGTCTTAGATGGGTGATTACTGAAGACTTGCAAGGGAGCTTGACTACCAAATAGGAAAAAAAACCCAAAACAAACCAAAATCAATCTATCTATATCTATCTATCTATCTATCTATCTATCTATCTATCTATCTATCTATCTATCTATCTATCTATCATCTATATTTTTCATCACCAAAACATAATTTATAGGTTATCTAGCTTTATGGTGTTAACATTAAACTTCCAATGTCTGAAAAGCAAGCTTTAAAAGGACTCTGTAATCTCCACTGCAGCTCATTTCCTCTGAATCTTCAGGCCTCTCTCCCCAGCCATTAAAGCAAGCCCTCAGTGACACCCTCAATTCTGGAATCCAGCAGGGAGTGCACAGGCAGGTCTGGGCAGACACACACAGCTCCACTGCTGATTATATTCATGTGATGAAGCACAACATTGATTATGATTCTCAAGAATCATGGTTTACAGTCAGAATGCACATTGTTGAAAGCAGACTCCATCTTCCTCTGTTTGTGAAACCCAAACACAATTATGATTTAATCTTGATTGGTTTACTAGCAACTGACACAATTTAATAAACATTATACCTACGTGACTAACTTCCTTAAGTATCAGAAACTGCATTAAAAGCTTAATCTTCAAGCAGGAAAATACAATATCTGTGCTTCACTTTACCCCATCCAGAGTTCCAAGCTCTCTGAGGCTGAACATTCCATGGGGGTGAATACACATGAGAAGCACACAGCTTATTAAGAAAGGTGCCACTTTTATATCACGTTTCAGAGTAAATTTGGCTTTAGGGATGAGTAATTCAGGCAACTGCTGAGAGCCTCACACAGAATTCACTCATGTGTTAGTCTGCTACTTCCTTGAAGCAGTGAGAACAGAGGTGGGAGGCAACACATGGTCCCAGCTCCACTGCAGAGCCGAGGATCCCACAAATTTGGAGGTCAGAACAGCAGAGCTCTTTCTTCTGTCATTAGCTGAGCAGCAGATGTGATGCCAGGTTTTATATAGGAGACTCGGTGATTCATATTGTCTGTACATCCACTGCAATGGGTTTGTTATCTGGCAAAATAAGCTCTGAGAATATGATCTTCAAACTCGTCTGCTAAAGGTTAAGAAGGAAGAGCTGGAATGAGCTGAGTTTTAGCAGTGCAGAGCACTGATTTCAAAATGCCTACAGAGGCCACTCTGTCCAAAACTCTTGTGCTGCAAATGGGCACCTGAAGATACATTTAAATCTTTACTTGGTTAGACAGATTTCTGGATTTGTGATCATTTTCACAGAGGCCAGGTAGAATTTTCATTCACACTACTACTACTACTTCTACTACTACTATTACTACTACTATTATTATTATTAACTTTTTACAGAAAATGCAGGATTGGGATCATCTCAAAGGGAGAAAAAGAGACCAAAAGAGGCAATCTGTCCTGCCTTAAAGGTGTAAAGAGAAACCTAAAGACTTCTCCCTTTTGGCTTCCAATTTCCTTTCACTTCTTTTCCATCTCAAGCTTTTCAAATTAACCTTTCTTTCTATCACAAAACACAATGATAAATGTAATAGAAGAAAGCCAAAATTTATGGTTTAAACTAGGTTTTGCAGCTATTTATAAAAACCTAGGATAGTTTGGTTTAGAAGAGGCCTTCAGAGGTTGTCTGGTTCACTTCCTTGTGCCACAGGCAGGGCCATCCTCAATGAGATCAGTTTGCTCAGACCCATCCAATCTGGCCTTGAGTGTTTACAGGGATGGAGCATCCACCTCACTGGAAAAATTGTTATTTACTATGACTTTCAGTATCTTCATAGGATCTTTATTCAATGCAGTACCTTGGAAGTTCTCTTTGAGCATATTCTACTCTTATAATTTTTCTTTTTCCTATTCTGCTCCTCTTTCCTGTTACTCCAGCGAGAGTATTCAAATAAAGCACAAATAAGCACATATGCCAGTGTTTTTATGACTGGAGTTTTTGGGCTGCCAAGGCAGGGAAGGTCTGGACAATCTGCCTCTCTTCCCACATGGAAAGACCATTGAGGGTTACACTTGGAATGCATTTTTTTCTCCCTTTTTATTTTTTTTGGTGTCAGAAAATGCTGCTACATTGCTTAAGGTCATGTACAATGTAGGGCCTTATCTAAATGAGGACACCACTTCTTTCTACCTCCACATGTGGTGAAACCAGTCTGAAGTTGGAAAACAATGATTTCCTTGGAAAATCAAGAAGCATTATCAAAAGCACAGCTCACCTGTCTCCGGAGGTCTCGTGTTTTCTTGGTCATCTTGTCAATGGCAATGTTGAGTGGGTCTCCCTTCTCCTTCCTTCCAGTCTGTTAAAAACACAAAATCTCAGAGTTAGAGAAAAGTCCTCCAGGTAATATAAACTTTTTTAAAAAAAAAAAAACAACAAAACAAACAGTAAGGATTCATCAAAGGAAATTTTTGCAGCTTTTTTGTTTGCTGCCATCAAGTTGTTATTTCCAAAGTAATGTTTTTAACATGTTTATGTGCAGGAGGCACTGAAGATTATTTTAAAACAATCCTAAAGTGATAAGAACAAAGATTAAGGTGACTCACCGGAGAGTTCAGAACTTTTCCACCAATAAATTATGTGCATATATTATAGCTAATACTCAAAAAAATCTGGCAAGACCTTTCACTATAAAATGAATATTAAGAGTTTCTAATCTCCATCCTGCCAAGCACTGGGAATGTTAAACATGATAATAAGCAGCAACACAGCTTGAGGACAGAAGGAAAATGGTCCCTACGCCTGTAACAGGAATCATATTGGCAGACATTAGGTTCAGTATAAAGAAGAATTCCACTTAAAACACTTTCCTGCAGGAAGTCTCAAAGCAAAACTCCTCATGAAGATTAAAAAGGGGGAAAAAAGCCTTTTGTGGCTCATAACCAATGGGGGGAAAATATGGTTTTTAGGTTCAATGGTACAAAAAGCATTAAGGGACTTTGTTAGCTGTATTACCTTTCTCTTAAGAGAGAACTACTTCTCTAAAGATTTGTCACAACTCTTGCACATTGAACTCTGTTTGAAAGCTTTTCATCAAGAATCAAAATGATCTTCCATTCTTTCTGGCAGTACTCTTTCCTTCCCAAGGCTGTTTTCAAATGCTTCTATTTAGAATTGTTCCTTGCATATGATTAAGAGCGATTTTCTCTCTCCAGCTGAGCCTAATAGCACACATTTCTGGGAGCTATTGAGAAGTCACTTTTGGGGTGGGATGGGGATTAAAGGCACCCTTTCAATGATATCCTCTCACATGTACAGCACAGTTATCAGCTCCACATTGGCAAGAGGCCTCTGCTCCAGTCTTTGCTTTAGGCATTCATTCCAGAGAATGCCTGCTCTCTGTTATTGCCTGTAATTCTAATTATGACACAAGGCCAAAGCTTTCATGATCATTTAGAAATCTGTAAAACCCATCCCCTTTTTTTATTAATTCAAACATAACAACATGAAGTGCCACCAGAATTTAATACAAAACATAAATTTACCTCTTAGCTTTCTAAAAAGGATCCATTACAAATTCTGGAGTTAATCACACAAATTGACACCAGAAAACAGAGAGAGAAAGCATTTGCTGTCAGACGAGAGGAGGCATCTGTGTCACCCGCTGATATTTTTATCTCACTTTTCTTGTGTTCATCCTTTGACTGAGTTCTTCTGGTCCCTGCTGAAGAACCACATCTCTTTAGCCTCAGCAATGTCAGCACAGGCTTTTGGTTTTAGATGTCCTGAATTCAGTCCCCGGTATTTTGTTCAAGACAGCAGCTGTCATATGTGCACACAATCGAGCCTGTTTTTCAAGCTGAAATTTCACAATAAAGCTGAGGCAGACAAGTTTGGTTCAGGAACACTCTCCTGACTGTTGGAATGGTACAGCAGGGACAGATGAACCAGTCTCAGCCAGGTTCAAGTTTTTTAGACTACAGAGTTATATTCTGAGAAAAATTAGGAAAAAAAGAAAATTACCCCAGCTGTGCACTGTGCACTTGCTGAACCGAGTTTCCTTGGTGACATTCATGTTCTGGGATGCTTTATTTTCCCAGTCAAATAATTCAATTTATCTAATATTCTTTAAATTCTTCTCTTCCTTATCATTGTTTAAGCTTTAATAGACTGGCTTAGAAAGGTCCATAACCACAGAAGATATGTTAAGACTTTTTTTTTAGGGCAAAGATAACTTTTTGCTTGGCACTTTTTCTTTCCTTATTTTTAATAAAATCAGGGAATAGTTTGCTAAACAGGCAAAATCCCTTTGAGTACTAACACTATGTGAATAATCAAAGAGCAAACACCAAGACACTTAAGACTACATAGGAATGATCTTTTACAGCTCTCAAATAAAACAAGTGGTTCACAATTCCTCTTCAGTGATCTCATGTAGGGCAGATATATTCACCTCCAACATGGTGAGGTCAAACATTTCATGCTTGGCACCCACCTAGGGTCAGAAAGGTGTCCTTGAGCAGGAACTTGGGAATCCTTCCAGGATATAGTGACACTAATTAAATTAAGCATTTGATGAACTGCACCATTTAGAGGAAAAAGCTCCTGGGTATTGGAAAAAAAAAGTAGAAATTCTGAGATTGGCCTCAAAGTTTGTAATTTAGGTTCGTAATCTGAGTGTTTTGTGTCTCATAGGTGGGAACTCTCACCGAGAGCAGCCTAAATCCAGCAGCCCTCCTAAGCCTCCCTTCAAATCCATCCAGCAACTTTTGGAGGCCAGATTTAAACAAAGAGTGTTTATATAAACAGTGGCCCTTAAGGTACATCCTATTGTGAAACACAGAACAACTGGGAACCCTTCTGTGACCCTTAGGCCTCACAACACAAACTGTCAATATCCATCTGGCCTGTCCCTTGTCCCTCCAAAACAGAGCAAAGCCTGTTCCACACTGCTGTGTGCAATTGCCCAAATTGTGCCTCCATGCTGCTCGAGGAGCTAAATGGGATGTGCTGGATAACCAAACCAAAGCAGGAGGTCCAACTGAGCTCTCTCAATGCCAGTATTTCATTACCTCACACAGACACAGCTGAACTCTCCCATTCTGCACCTTTTTTACTTATCCAGGAATTTTAAGTGTCCTTCACCTGTTACTTATAAAATGGCTACTTGCCTTTTAGTCTGTATACAAACCCCCTTCCTCACTGTATGATTTCAAAGAAATTTGTTTAGTAAATCACATTATTGAAAAATAACTAGCATGGCATGTGATGCTACACAGCTTCAGGCAGGTCTGTCAAACACCATCTGCTCTGTGCTGAAAATATAAGTTTATTAAAGTTTATTTATTTAAGTCCTTAAATACTCTTATTTTATTGTTGCTCAGTGATAAATTTTTGGCCTTCATTCCTAGAAGGGATAGAAAGGAATTTATTCGTTTCCTGAAAAAATGAAAAAGCTTGGTATTGAGCTGTTTGCCATTTCTCTGTTAATCTTTCTCTGCAAAGGGAAGAAAGATACTTTGGGATGAAAAGGAAGTAAAAATTGCTGCTGGCATTGGGTTAAAGGGAGAAGGAGGAGAAATGCACAGAATTCCTTGAATGCCAAAATCTCCATATTCAAGTTCCTATGGACAGAATTACAGCTATTCATGGTGTAATGAGGAGAACTTTGCAACAGGAGAATATATTAATCAAGTCCCTGATTTCTTGTGACCATTAACAGCATTTGCATACTGCTTGTACTCGAGATATTTTCAAACTATTTTCTCAGTCTGGGTTGCTTCCATTCTAATTCCCTCAGAGCTTTTCCCTGCCCATTTGATTTATTCTCAGTTCATGATGAGCCAATTCCCACAGGCTCTGACCAGGGGCTGCGCTGGCTGCAGACTCCCCCAGCTCAGGAGAGGGTCTTCCAACTGCATTTCCACCCCAAAGGTTGCAGTTCCCTCCCAGGTCACTCAACATCAGACCCAGATCCCTGAAAATAATATTCAAGTGTTTTTAAGCCTGATTTGCCACCTGACATGAGAAATTGTGTAGTTTCTGAACATATCCATGTCTGGAAATTGGAAGAAATCAAGGTACTGACTGTTCTATTAATGCAGAGAATGTCTCAACCAGTGTCAACAGTATTACCTGAACAATAAGGACAGAACACAGTTATTTATTTATATCAAGCAAAGTCTGAAAAGCCTTACAGGTAAAACTTCATGGTATTAAGGTTAGAACTTATTTATAGAGGGAATTTCAACTTCATTTGGTTAGGAAATGAAATAAAATAAGAAGAAAAAGCACTTGATGGTGAGAAATTTCAGCATCTGCTGAATGCTAGAAAGATCTCTGCTAAGATATAGCACTGGTTTTCCTTTTTACAGAGACCTTTTCCTCTCCTTCCTTTTTTCATTTTTACAGTTTAAACTGTTAGAGTAAAAAATTAAACTCCCAAAATATGTATCACAACTATTAAGGACATTTACATCCCACAATTTGCTCATTAAAGAACTCTTTTGATCAGCATGAGGTACTTAACAGGACATTTTTCTAACCCTAGAGAATATCACAGAAGCAAGACAAGGACAGTCAGAGCAATCAGCCCAGAGACTTGGTGCATTTTAGATGAGATATGGTCAACCTTGTAAGAAGATGCTCCAGACTGGAACTGTGTTGCTGGTTTTTAATAATTCCAGATACCACTAATGAGGAAATCACAGAGCTCAAATTTCAGCACACGAAATAGATGAAATTACTACTACCAAATTTATTTTTATAAAGACAGATGTTATTGTAATGAATATCCTTGCACTGAAATTTAGGGTCACTTAGAGATGTATGAGAAACAAAGCCAATATTTGAACACATTATAAAAAAATGCCAGATGAACAAGGCTGACAATGGTAACTTATAAAAGAAGGGGATGGAATGTCAAGAAATACACAAGAAGTGGGACAACTGCAGGCCTACAAAATAATGTCACAAACAAAACCCCAATGGGTATCACAGCTAAAGGAGTGACTTAGAGAACTCTATTTTCCTTCAGTTTTTCATTTAGAAGCTTAGGGTTTCAATTCAACAGTAACAATATAAATAACAATCAGTAATCTATGTAAGATGGAACCACCATTTTCAGACATTCCTCTTTTTTCTCTGCTGCTTCAGATGTAAGCCAAAATATCTGGGAGAGCTCAGTCTCCTAAAATATCAAGTGTTGCATGTCCAAGACACCCTCACTACTGTTTCAGGTAATTTAGCCTCCAGGAGACAGCTGGAAAGATTATCTATTGATCCAAAAGCTACCAAACACTGATCTATTTTTATATTTTCATCATCCCCTAGGTAGAGGGCTCCATTATTTACAGGTTATTCAGAACTTCAATATCACAATGTGTTATTAAGGTGTAAATTGCAGCTCAAAAATATATCTGTCCTAATATTTTATTTTAAATGTTGAACATCACTCCTTTAAAACTATGCCAATGTTCAACAGCCCTTTTAAAAGTGATGAAGAGAAGCTTAGTACTAAAAGGAAAAACACTTTGAACAGGCATAGGCTGCATCTGTGCTTTTAAGCAGAAATCTTATTTTAAACATACCAATACATAGTCCCCTTCTGACAGAAGACAATTCATTTTGGGTCAGGAAAAAGCTAAACAATATATTCCAGGGGAAGTAGAGACTACATTTCACTGGAAGCTGAAAATTCTAGCAATTTTCTAGGTAGATGGGTTGGGAAAACAAGTTTTACAAAATTTGTTTGGCTCCTCTAGAGATGAGCTGAAGATGAATTCTTAAAATAATAAGTTTAAGGAAAGATTGATTGTTAAGAAGTCTCTTGGGAGTGTGGTATGAACATGAATTACTGTTATGCTCAGTTAAGTGATTTTATTGTATTTTTACTCGTATAAATTATTTTGGTTTTAGAATTTATTTTAAGGAACTGCACTGGAGGTTTAGCAGTCACCCATTTTCCAGCTTCACATTTGCTATACAAACACCTAAATTAAAACACCTAAATTAAACACCTAAAATTAAAATTTGTATGTTTCCATATCCTCTTAATAATTCATTTATTTCATCAGGAAAAAAAAAAAGAAAAAGATAATTTT
This sequence comes from Parus major, assembly GCF_001522545.3. NCBI lineage: Eukaryota > Metazoa > Chordata > Aves > Passeriformes > Paridae > Parus > Parus major. The sequence continues at coordinate 65,065,249 of NC_031771.1, forward strand.
GCACAAAAAGGAGGCAAAAAGGTTGCATAGTAAGGTCTTTAGAGCTTTGTTTATGTGTTTGCAAAGGAGAAAGGCTGAGTCACCACAGAGAAAGGATAAGACAGAAATCATGGAATCACAGCATGGTTTGGGTGGGAAGGGACCTTGAAATCCATTTCATTCCACCCCTGCCATGTTCAGGGACACTTCCCACCATCCCAGGCTGCTCCAAGCCCCATCCAACCTGGCCTTGGACACTTCCAGGGATCCAGGGGCAGCCACAGCTTCTCTGGGCACCCTGTGCCTGCCCACCCTCCCAGGGAAAATCTTCATGCTGATATCAGATCTAAAGCTGCTCTCTGTCAGTGTGAGGCCGTTCCCCCTTGTCCTGTCCCTCTATCACTTGTAAATATTCTCTCTCCCTGTTTCCTGCAGGCTCCCTTCAGGCACTGGAAGGCCACAATGAGGTCACCCCAAAGCTTTCTCTTCTCCAGGCTGAACAATCCCAATTCTCTTGGCCTTTCCTCGCAGCAGAGCTGCTCCATCCCTCTGCTCATCCTGCTGCCTCCTCTGGACTCTCTCCAGCAGCTCCAGGTGCTCCCTGCCCTGGTCCCAGGGCTGGGAAGGAGCTGGATCTGCAGGTGGGGTCTCACCCAAGGGGGCAGAGGGGCAGAATCCCCCCTCTCCTGTGCCCACCCTGCTGTGGATGCAGAGAAATCCTCTTTTGGTCAGGACGTGGCTGCTTTGCAACAAAACACTGAATTACAGCCCCTTCCCTTCCCAGAAATGCTCGCTCACTAAATGATCTGCTCATAAATGTATGATACAGACAATAAGTTCTCCTTAAATAAAACAATTGCTCTCAGCAGTATTTAATTACCTTGTGACCAGTGAGTCTATCTGGTTCCAGGGTAGCATGAATAATTACAGCTATGGAGAAAGCTGGGGAAGCCACATCCTTCCAATCTCAGACAGTAAATAAAGTCAATAAAATTAAAATGAACCATTAGCTGGACACAGTTTCAGTACCTGAGGTGTGCAAATCTTATCCTTGGCCTGCATCCAAGCAAGTTTTATCTAGGTCTGTACATAATTAAAACTAAGTATGTAATAAAATAAAGAAATAATAAAAACTGTACCCATTAATGGTTGAAGAAGATTCTCCTGTTATATTTTATGTATTTTTTTTTATGTAGGCCACATCACGATGATATCTGAATGTTTTCAAGTGGTGAACTGGTGAATTAAGTTGGCATATCAGCCATGTGCAGTTTCTTCTTTAAACCTCTTCTAAGCAGGAAAACTTGTGTATAGAGGAATATTTAACTTTGGTTTGTGTCATTATTTTTCTTGTTTTCCATAATTCACTTTTGTAGCAGCTACTTGTCTTTTGGCAATAACCAAAGATTTCCAGAAATCAGTGGCAGCACTTGGATTTGAAACATCAGTTAGGATTAGGGCTTGATCATACTGGTTCCCAGGTGGCAGCTGCTATTATTGATTGATATTTACCCATAATCACATACTGGCATCTAAGCTTCCAAAAAAAAAACAATAAAAGAAAAAAAGAACTGGCTGAAGAATTTACATTTAAAATATTAGAGGCTGCACAAAGAACTTTTTCACCCTTGAGAATGAAGGAAGAAGCATTTTGGGTTTGGTGATCTTTATTTTTTTTCATTTGTAGAGGATACACTGAATAGTTCTGTATTCATGTGTATTTTTGAACAAGGGTTTCCAAGATCACTGTGGTGAGGATGTATTCCTGCTTTTCTAGCTGCTAGCCAAGACTGGATTTTACAGCATTCTGAGGCACTGAAAATTCAGAAAAGGCATCTGGTGTGGCCTTCCTAAGCAACAAAGCTTGTGTAACTTCCAAATCTCATTGATTTTTATTGCATAAAATACATGCTGTGTTTGAAGGATTTTTTTTGACAGGGGGTGAAAGACAAGCAGCAATAAGAAATCCTTCCCCCTGGCAAGAATATCCTGCCATCATTTAAGAGGTGTGTCATTTAATTAAATTTAGATTATAATGTAGCACACTCTGCTGTTCCAGAAAGCAGTGATAGTGTGCAGGGTAGGACCATCCCATTTAATTTTCCCATTCTGAAATACTGAATCAAATCTAGTTATTTTAGCTCCTTCTATACTCAATATATAGTGACAGGCATTTTTAGAGCACCCATCTGTCTTGCATATTTATTTTAATACAGAGTACTTATCATCACAGGGGATTGCTTCTCTCCATTGACAGTGGAGGGGAACTTGAAGTACTTGATGATTAATTCTTAAAAGAATACTGAGTTACTTGAGATAAACTGCCTATTTAATGGCTTCAATGAGTATCCAGCCCTCGTCAGGATCAGGCTGGAGATTGTATCTTGGACAAAAGTATGATTTGCATGATTTTCTTCCAGGGAATTTAAAAATACAGCACTATAAGGGTGTGTTTTTTACAAGATTCTGCAAAAGACATTCCTGTCCTCCCAGGATGGGATATTTTGAGGTCCTGAAAAAAATGCACCTTCTTCCCACTGTCTGAAAGAAACACACTTCATAATTTAGAGTCACCATTGAATTTTAACTCTTTCAGGTCCTTTCCAAGCTGCCAGCCTGTCACAAGTGGGGTCCCTCAGGGATCAATATGGGGCTCAACATTGTTTCATATTTTCCAGTAGGGAAAAGAGAAGTGGGGAGGCTGAAAAGGTCCAGAAAGGAGCCAGGGGGATGATCCCAGCACTGGGAATGCCATGTGAGGAAAGGCTGAGGGAACTGGGTCACAGAAACACCACAACTTAATGAGAAAAGCCAAAAAAACCCTCCAGTTATATCTGTATTTCTCAAATCAGATAATAGACATACGACAACATCACCCTAGTTTGGAACTGCAGTTTGCTGATAACGGGGGGAAACAAGGGGATGCAGCTGGAGGAGCCAAGGCTAAAAACCTGAGAGAGGTTTTCAGATACATCCTGGAGAAATCTCTGGCAGCGTTGTGTGCAGTGTGATCTGTGAGTGCAGGGGAGAGGGGTGTTAGCATGCAGCTCTACTTCTCATCCTCCTTTCTGTCCTTCTGTCCTTGGGAGCTGGTGTCTGTGAAGCTTCCCCTCATTCCTTCCTGTTTGACAAGTGCTTTTATAACAATATGTATTAGAATTTTAATCTGGAGGAATATTTCTTCTAGTTAAAGAACATCTTTTCCTTTGCAATGCCTACTCAGAGGACTCAAAGAAAGAGGAAAACATCAGGGTTTTCATAGAAGAAACTGCACATTTCTATTCAGAAGATGCTGGTACAGAAAATTGATGCTGTTACGCTTAAATGCTTACGAAAAATAGAATTTTTGAGGAAAGAAATGTGAATGATGTAAACTGTTATAAAAACATCAGCCTCACTGAAGCCACACTAATTTACACCAGCTGAGAATCTCCCTACTCATCATTTAAAGAAAATCTTGCAGATGTTTCCATTTAGAAGGTCAGAAATGTTTACTCCAGAATTCAAAATTATTCTAATTTCTTCACAGCCTTCTACTTGCAAAGGGTCCACTACAAACTCCTCATTTAACCACCAACTATTTTGCAGCTGTAAATTGCAATCTGCTTTTAAATTGCTCCTGGATGCCTTCTCTTAATCTAAAATGAGAAAAATGAGTTAGTACACAATTTTTTTTTCTATTCAGATATCAAAGCCCTTAGTGAAGGACTATGTAAATAAAAAATGTCAAAATTTACCTACTTTAGTACAAGCTTTTGAGAAAAGTGTGTTCTATAATTTTAAGCATAATAATGTTCCTGAGTCGTATATAGTTATTAATAAAGCCTTGTGTCATGCATCCTGTTAAAATTCTGTCCCTGAAAAAGTTGATGCAATACAGGCAACTAAAAAAGAGGAGGGGCAGGGAAGGACAGAATGTCTTACAACATGTAATGAGCAATACTTCATGCATCTAAACTCTGAAATATATTGACTAAACCTTTCTTATGTCCCCGTCACAGATTAGTGGAAATACTTGTCAGAGCTCTTAGTGGAGGTGATATCTGGTATTTCTGTCAGTTTTATGTTTTATTCACTACACAGCACCTGTAGCTCTTCTCTTCCTGGTTGGTTTTAGATTAAAAGGTGCATCAGGAGTCACAGGAATTAAATGCAGGAGTTTCTGAGACATCTCAGCATTCCTTGAAAACATCCTTTCGGTATTTTCCATCTCTTTTAGAGGAATAGGAGAACCACATAACGCTGCTTGGTTACAAGGTGTCGTGGTTTTAAACCAGTAACTAAAAAAATTACTTATTTCTTGCTGTGAGATATGGATTAGAGTAAGAGCAAAACAGGCTTCATCAGCCACCAGCAGCTTCAACTTCCTTAACTCTCCAAGCTGTCTTAAAGGTAAAGCTACCCCATGACACAAGGAAAGACTTTTTTGTTTGTTTAGGTATTTAACAGGCTCCATTTGATAACAACATTTGTCTGTAATGTTGGTTTCCACAGCATGGACCTTTATGCATTTTTTTTATTTTTTATTTTTTCAGTAAAGAAGCTTTTTAACCAAATAAGCACATCTGGCAAATGAAGAGAACTGGAGGTTCATCAAAGCATTCACATTTACAGGTGTAAAATGAACATTTCTCGTTAACATATTGAGCTTCCAACTCTGCTGTTCTATTTAGGTCCAGAATTACTGTTCATGGCACAAAAACAGAATTCAAACCCCCCAAATGTCACCTGCCTGTGCCCTGGAAGCAGAGAACTGTTTTGGCTGCACTTACAGTGCTTTGATTAACAAATATCACTGAAAAATAGGATTTCAGCTGGTTGGCTGCATCTGTCACTATGCAATAGACCTCTGGATGAGATATGTATTGATACCTGCATTTCTTTCTTTTTAATTGCATTGTGTTCATATTCCTTGGGTGATCCACGAGGAAAGAAGCGTTATGTCCAATCAAAAATGTGTTCATCAAGGCAGGCAGCTGAAAGTCAATGTCAACTCAATATTTCTACTCATAACAGAGGACTAAATGCTTTATCCAATTAATTGTTATTTTTTTTTCTCCTTATCTTGCCAATTTCCTCCAGACCACCCAGGGAGGGGATTTTCTCTGTGCATTCTGTTTAAGAATCCAACTTCCTCTGAGCACTTAATTACAGCACACAGTGAGGCAATATTTGACATAGTTTTGGGTGATGTTTCCTGCATCCAGTGAAACCACAGCTGCTTTCCAGTGCTGGACCCTGCCTGGCAGCTACACTGCAGCCTCCACACCAACCTGTGCCAGACTTTCTGAGGGCACTGACTGTGCCTGGCAGGAAGGGTTTTCACTCTGACACCCTCCTGTGAAAACCCCACCTTCAAGCAAACAATGAGTGTGAGCTTTAATTGCACATGTACCATAACTTCAGCTCCTGTTTGGAATGAATGGAGACAGAGCAAAGAAAATAACTCAATCTTCATCATGGTAATTAACCTTTCACTTTGAGTAAAGGTTTCTTTGTGTCCACATGCTCCTTTGTAGGACAGCAAAACCGTGAGGCAATAGGAATGAAATAAAATAAAATTAAAGAAAAAAAAAAAGGAGTTTTTAAACTCCAACCAGACTTTTAAAAGAATTCTAGAGCAAAGAACCTGCTCTATTTTCAAACAGCAAAGCTATGGTCTATTCTTGCCACTGCCTCAGATCAATGTGTTAAGTGATATCCATTCAAATTACTTGTCAGTTTAATCAGAGGAAGTGAAACACAATTACAGAGCATTAGTGTAAAAAGCCAGCACAAAATAACAGAATGTCCGTGTGGGATATCTGAAGCAAAAGCCTGTTGAAAATAACTCCGTGACATTTTCATCAACAGTCTTTTTTCAGAAAAAGAAACCCTTTGGAAATGCTATTACAAACTAATTAGGCATAAAATAATGCTTTACTTCTACAGACTGATTAGAGGTCTTATTTCTTCTTGTAGATATCAGAAATATTTTTGGCTTTTGTTTTGTTATTAGAATAAAATTAAATACATAAAGACCTTTATTGAAATGATAACTGGTGCATTTACAAAGCCTCTGTGCTCCCTCTCAAGACAGCAGGAGTTTTGCCATTATTTCCACTGAATGATTGGAGCATTCATTTTTCATGGACACTCCAAATTTCCATTGAATAAAAGATTTATTTTTGGAATCCTCAAGAAGATAACTTGGATTAAGTGGGTGAAATGAGAGCAGGGAAGGGTAGAGATGACCGCCTCCTACTGAAGGCAGGGCTGCAAATTTGGTGGATTCCAGAGAATAAACAAATGCAAACCTGCCCCAAAATGCCTGTCTGGAGTTCCCCAGGAGGGATATGCTGGGGTGGGCACTGTGCCTGCAGTCCCTCTGACTCTCTCACCCCACTCTGCACCACAGCTCAGGTTCACTGGAATATAAAAGGTAAAAAGGTACCCAGTCAGAGGTGGAAAGGAAATAAGGATTTGTGAATCTCCATGACAGGAAAGCAGACTGAAGCCCTATGTGATCCTCAACTATTAAAATTAAAATATAGGAGGTAGAATAACTGCTATGTGTGCTAGAATTGTATTTTTTTTCAATTCCCTATCAATGCATGTCTTCAGGACAGAACTGAAAAAAGCTGGAAAAAGCCTTCTGCTTCCAGACATAATTGGATTTTTAAGATCCAGAAGAGATGGGACCTGGACTTTACTCAGCACAGTGAATCTCATGGAATGAGGTGACTTCACTTTTTTCAAGAGCCACAATGAATAGCCCATGTCTAGGTGCCCCTGTGGTAAAATCATTTAAAATCATCATCTTGTAATTCTGTGCTCAGAGACTCAGAGGTCTTTAATTGGATTTGGCCCTTTATCTTCTATATTCATGAGGTAGTAATTAATTTGACCATCCCTGCCTGGTCCCCAGGGTAATTGAATGAATAGCTCTGCACATCACATAAATGCCTCCAAAAAGAGTTATTACTATGACTGTGCAGTGTGATGAGTTAACTCTGCCCCATTGGTAATGATGGCATGGAAATTCCTAAGGAAAGTGCCACTGGAGCCCATCTCACAGTTAATGGGAAAAGAAGAAAGTATGTGAATATGCAACATGCAAAACCACTGCACAGGAGATACTCTGCCCTTTAAAATAGTGACAATTAAAATTTAATCCTATTTTTACAAGCTTCCTTGCCACACCTTCATCTTCTGACACTACTAAAACCCTGAAAATACCTCAGAAAGGGTTAAAAGGAACTTATTTCTTTTGGTAGATTGCCACAAAGACTTCTTGTAGGAAATGAAGTGGAAAAAATGTTAAGGAATGTTAAATGAAATCACAGCAGACTGAAACCTGTGGTTCCAGTGCAAGACCTGAAATAAATTTGAAACAGATGCTAATTGGCACCACCTTCACTCTGATGTTCATAAATGAAACTGAACGAGATTTCAGAGGTGCCAGAGGAAGACCAGCCATCCAAAGAACATTAAAACAGGCTTGGATTTGGTTTGTCAGCTCCAAAGTTATTTATGTCCATCTAAGTCATCTAGATCCTCCTGAAAATTCATCCAATGAGACACATGTACGTTTTGAAAGTCTGTGGAATTGAAATTCTTTAATTACCCTGGAAATGCCTTCCATTAGCAATCAGTATTGGATTCGGAGGTGAACTCTGGATCCAGGGCTGTACTGAGTTGTTCTCTGCAGGAGATTTTCCCTGAGGAACAGGTAAAGGTTTGTATCAAGACAAGCAGGTTTGTTTGCAAGTCTCAGTACAAATCATGCGTTGCACAGACATCTGCAGGTGCTTGGAACCTCTTTTGATGACAAATTCTTAATTGCATGTGGTAAAAGTACTGACTGACCACTGCATCTGGTTCAATCCTTTCCCTCCCAAAAAACTTGCTGTTAGAAATCAAACTTGTTTTAAATATTCAAGGATAGCAACCATTTTAAATAGCATTATTCCAATAATTCATCAATTTAGCCCTTTTGTGACTTCAGTATCAATTTCTGTATTAATACAAGGCAGCATTCCACACTTCCTTATTTATTACTCTATTCTTATGTGCCACAACCTATAATTCCACTGGCGTTATATTTGATATTAGAATTGAATAAATGCCTACTATAAAAATGAATTATTTCACTAAAACAAGAACAATTGAGGAACTTCTGCACATTCCACTTGGTCGTGATGGGCACCAAGAGGAAAACTGAATCCACAGTCTATGAGAATTTGACTCTACTTCTAATTCCCAGCCCTGGCTTCTAACAGACTACATTTTAGTGAAGTTTTCTTCAGTATGGCAATTAGTGTTAAGGGTGAGTCAATTCCATGATGATCAAACACCTAAAGAAATTAAAAAAAAATAAAATAAACTAAAGCTCTGCAGGAGAAGCTCTGCGGTTTTCCACACCACATGATGCTTTTCACTTCAAAACTACCAAGTAAATTACTGAGAAAAAGTTACTGTGAATAAAATGGGCTGCACTGTGTTAAGTAATTATTTCTAAAGTGTGAAATGGGTAGGAAGTATCTCATCTCAAAGCAGTGCCATGATGCATATTACCTCTCCTGTATAAAGTGAACAGTCTTTTTTTTTTTCCTCTTTTCTTTATCATGCAGGAGCAATCACAGGAATGAAAACTTTATTTTTCTAATGATTTTATATGTGGGAGAGAAGTGTAAAGACTCAGCCTGTGAAACTCTGCTGTGCTCCACTATTTCTACTGTGCTAGGGTTTTGAGGAGAATTTCTAGAGTTTCATGAGCTGTCAGGAAATCACAGAATGGTGAAAGTTGGAAAAGACCTCTAAAATCGAGTCCAACAGTTCACCCAGCCCTGCCGTGTTCACCACTACAAACTCAGTAAATTATGAATATATCTGGGTGATGTTCCCCATTTAAGGAATGCAGGATGGAGTTGTGATCTCCTATGTCAGAAACCAGCATTTCTCTGAGGGTTGAGGGACGCACCTCAGGGAAGATTTGATTTTGGAACAACGCAGGACACTGCTTGCTTTAAGTTTATCTTTCAATCACGTCATGCCACACACCCATTCTGACCCTCAGTCTTGGAACCAGTGCTAAAAGAAGGTCATTTTAACCAAAAAGTTACCTCACAGCATGGGGCAGGAAAATACCCTTCTTGCTTTAGAGAGAACAGAGGGGATTCTTGCCATTTATTAATTCCTAGATGCACAACAACAGGCTGCAAAAAGAAAAGGCTGGTTTTGTTTTTTTAACAATTATTATTATAAATTGCAAGGATTGAGGAGAAGAAAGGGGAAAACCACCAAGAATCAAAGAGGAGCTTTCCCCAAGACAAAAGGTGACACAAATTGGTTGTAATGACCTGGTTAAATACTGCTGTCTATTGAAAAGATTAATACACAGACATTAAAATATTTATGCAGAATTCATGTGAAATTCAATCCCAGATTAACATCAAGAGATAGCAGAAATTAAATAAAAGAATCCTAGTTCAGATTTAATAGCTGACAAGCATGATTATTTTTCCTTAATAACCTGTTTCAACACATGCAATACAAGCTTTTACTTTATTTTGTTCATACACATAAAAGATTCATTGCAAAAAGCTCAGAAAGGGTTATTTCCTGAGACTGAATATCACATGGATATCCAAATTATACTTTGCAGGGCTGTGACTTCTGAACACTCAGAGCCATTCAGTGACCGCCTAAGACAAAGAGCAAAAGTGCATCTACAGAGTGTAAACTCATTTTGGCATCTGTCCTGAAACTATCTTTGAGGTTTGACCTTCAGAGGAACTTCACAGAACACAGATGGGTTGACTAGGGCTGGCCACAGGAAAGTGTTTAACAAGTCAGTGTTGCAGAGCAGTTGGAAATGATGCAGAACAGGGCTCTAAATAGATCAAGTGAGCTCTGCTGAGATATCTGTGTGTTCATAGCTTGTTCTCTGGCATCAGGAGGGGAATGGATAGAACACTCTAGTTTTAATAGAGTTTGGGAATTGTATGTTAGTATTTTAATTTTTTAATACATTATTATGTAAGTAGTTCAATAATTAAATTTTATAACTAAATCTTTTAAAGTTTGAAATAATTTTATAAATGTGCATACTTCCAAATACAGTAATTCTTAGGTGGGGTTAACCTGTATTTAGAGGTAAAATGCCAAGTGATTTTGGAAGCTTCCCTGTGATGTTATAAAGGGACACAAAGTCTCCAATGCTACATCAGGAAAAGCCACTTTGTCACATTCCCTGGTGGCTGCATTCCTGCTGGGCATGGACAGTGGGTGGATAACCTCAAATCCATGACCACAATCTATTTAAACAATCTCAGACAAGGTACTGATAAATGTCTCTGTTTAATCTCACAAGCTCATTCAAAACAAAGGGAATGAGTTTACAAAGTTAACATTTCATCAGCTTCCCTTTAGACAGAGATCTATTTCTTTAAAACAATAATTGCCTGAAGTGCACAACTGTATGCATTTGCAGATATTTTTAAACTCAAAAATGAAATTTCTTTTCTTAGATGACTTGCTAAATCAAGAGAAGAGTAGTGCCCATCAATCATTTAATATAGCTAAAGAGTAGAAATTCTGATAAAGAGTGATTTTTTTTTAAAAAAATGAGGTTGGTAGAACGATTGCCTAAGCCAGCATTCACATTGACTGATGAACTTCAGAGCAGTTTATTACAACAAATAGCATCTCCTAGTGAAATTCTCTCCTTCTAATAGCATTCTGCTTTACAAAAAAGTATTTTTGACATCAGAAACAAATTGCAACAACGTGCAGAAGAATGAGTTGTTGCCTCTGAAAGCTATTTCCAAAATACCACATTACTTCAAATTTGATCAAGACAAAAAGAAAGCTGACACATATTTACGCATTTGTGTGTACGTAATTCAAATACACCATGTTTTACCATCAAACCATCAAGATAAATCAAAATATCCGTGTTTTCTTGACTGGCATCATTAATATTTTCAGTGCTAAGAAGGATAGTGCCCAATATTATGAACTGTGTTAAATATCTTAATTCAACTGCCATTTTTTTCTTTAATGTCACTGCCCTCCTCAGCTGGGCAGGAGAAGGTCAAGACAGGGACAGGGATGGATCCCTCACCAGTTTCTGTCATGGGCTAAAGAGACTCAGCTGGGACAAACTGGTTTAATTTATTACCAAGCAAATCAGAGTAGGACAATCAGAAATAAAATAAAATCTCAAAACACCTTCCCTACATCCAGACAAATTATTTAGAACAGCAAAAACTGATGTGGAAAAATATCTTCTTCCAAATACAGAATATCAAGGAAACTTTTGGCTTCATATCCTCCATGATTTACAGCTTGAATCGACTTTTGGATTACATTGACTTAACTGGTTTTGGTATCACTGCTGATATTTCTTTCTTATAAGAAAAGACAAGCATTATTAGAATTGGTTATTTCTGTAAACCTTGAATCCAGTGAGTTAAATGTGACCATGATTCTTCCCTTCTGTAATAAATCCTAATAACCCAATGGATTTATAACAGCCTATTATACAGCACATTCATGAATATAGACCAATTTTCAGTTTCCTGGACTAGAAATCATGATCACATCTAATCTCCTGTGCCTGACAATAAGTTTATGATGTTTAGTGGAAAAGCTCACTGACTTCAGAGGTCACTGAAAGAGATCACAAACTATTTTACACAGCACAGTTTTTAGTAAAAAACAACAAAAACCCCAACAACAACAATAAAAATCAGCAGAAGGAATGTAAGACAAATGCTCCTATTGCTTTTTGAGTTGCTCTATACTACATGGATTTTATGGGCCTTTTATTCTGGAGATGTTATGCCAAAATAAATACATAAACTCAGATTTTTATTTTTTTATCTTTGTTTTTGGCTTTTTTTTTGGTTTTTTTCTGGAGTATTTTGGGAATTTCGAAGGTCACATTTTGAGGTTGGATGCCCCATCTCTGGGCAGTCCCCATTCAAGGTCAGGCTGGTCAGAGCCGTGATCTAGTGAAAGATTTCCTGACTCACAGCAGAGGGGTTGGACCAAATGATCTTTAAAGGTCCATTCTATGATTCATTTGGATTCTGAAGTATATTTTTGATTCAGTGTGGTTTTTTTCCTTAATAGAGTAATTGAAACTACTCAAAACCTTCCCTTGGTATTACCAGAATGAGAATTAATTCCCCAGTCTAAGAAACAGAATTAGTATTTCTGGAAATGTCCCAGATTTTCTCTCTGCATTCTCTCATTCTCCCACTCTTTGGAGTATCTTTTGAGATCCTGGTTGAGCTCTGCTGGGAAAAGATGCACAACCATGGTTGGATCAGCTGGGGAGTTCAGTGAATTGGAATGAGAATTTGGGCTCAGATTTGATCTCTCACCACCAATCAAAAGGCACCACTCCACCTAAACTGTAAATAAAAAATGCAACTTTGTGATTTCCTGCACTGATACACACAGTAAAAACTATTAATTTTTAATGTAGTGCCTTGTATTTAATTGAGCACTGTAAAAACAGCATTTAAATACAATAATCTTTTTAAAAGAATGGATAGGAAACAAACAGACCTGTTTATTGCTTCAGAAACAGAGGGAGAAATACTCTGTTTTATAAATATGGTCTGCAAATATTTATTTTTAAAAGCCAATAACCTAAACATTCTTTTACCCAAGTCTTTATTTAAATGTCAATTACTATAGCATCAGAGAGCATTCATACAGCTAAATGATGCTTCATCCATCTATCAATAGCATCAACCATGCTATCAACTACATTGATAAATGTTCTATGACCACTACAGACTATCTACAAAAGATTTTTCATTTGATCCATTTGCAGGACTTGCATTGAACTATCAAACCAGTGGAAGGTGAATAAACCCCTCTAGTGATTCCTAGAATGCACATTATAAATGTAGTAGGGCAATTTTAACAGATTTGGAGATTTACTCTCTTTTCAAAATTCCTCTTTGAGAGCCCTTGTGGGATTATTCTCCCCTTTACATCCCTTCCAGGGGGCATTAGCCCACTGTATTGAACTTAATAAAGATAAAATCCAGAGATACAATAATGGCACTCTGAAGAGTTTGAAATAGACACATAAACCCAAAAGAATGCTGCTTAAAATATTATTTTAAAAAGGCAATTTTTATGTTATTTTTCTTCTTTGTTTACATGTGTTAAGATACTGTGTTTGAAATATCTCCATGCATGCCCATCAGTTACAAGTTTCCTTTATTAAAACAAAATTCGGAACGTTTTACATGAAACAATGATACGGGAACCTAGAACTAAAATATTTGGAGAGATGGAAACAGAAGAGTTAGCTACAGCAACCACAAAACATAAATAATATTTGCCATCCTCCTACTTCATCATCCAAGCCCTTCCCCGTTCTGGGGCAGTTGCCACCTACTCCCTCTGTATCACTTCAGCGAAGGCTGCAAACGCCACCCAACATTTATTTTATGTTCCACAAACACATGCAAATCCTTCTGCATATGTATGAGCACAGAGACACGCCTCCAGAATGAAACTCAGCTCCCTCCATCAAGGTCAGTGTCCTCAAACTCACAGCTCCCAAGCCAAGGAGCCCAATTGGGATGGGCATTGTGGTGAGTGGGAAAGGGCAGATCTGGAATAATATTCTCACAGAGGCTCCCTTCAGGCTGTAGGGTTCACTCCTTTGTCTCTCCATTTTCTAGATTCTTACATTTTTTTCTACTTTTCCTTGCCCATGGGTTCAAGGGTTGCTCCTCTAAGTGGCAGCTCTAATGCTCATTGCTGAATTGCTGTCTATTTAAACAATCTCAAATCGATTGCCTGGCTCGTGGTTTCTTCTTACAACAGAGTCAGATTTCTTTTCATGTTCCTTTCTTTTCCCTCTTTCCATACAGCACTAAATAACCTGGGTTTCCTCTGACAGACTGTCAATACTCTGCAGAACACCTGGCTGTGCTCTGAATTTGCTCTGCTTCCAGAACAGTGTTTGTGTTCCCTGGGCTGAGATGCACCCATGGTCAATAAGTTTTCTTTGCCTCCCTCTTCATCCAAGTCATCTTTGCTCACCCATGAAATAATTTCTGGACTTGAGGCACCTGAAGAGCCTGTGAGGCTCCCATGGAGACACCTCCTGTTGTGTTAAGCTTTAAATGCAGCCCCTCAAAATATCCCACTTAAATGCTCTCCTCTGCCTCGTGGTTTCCATTTCTTCAGTGCTGCCCCAAATTCTTGGACCAATTGAATTTTCAGCCTTCACTCTCTCCTGCCATACAGGATTAACACAAAGGCTAATTTTGAACAGTGGGATTGAATGTTGTGCTCTCACAGAGACACATGAATATCAAATCTGGAAAAGATTAAAAAAAACAAAACAAAAACAAACCAAGTCTAGGAAAATACTAAAAATTTGAAATTCTATATATTACCTTTTTTAATCAGTGATTTAGCACAGTGATAAGTACAACGGCTAATTGCACTTGTGCAAACTCAATAAAAGGAATTTAAACACAAAATGTTGCAAACTAAATGAAATAATAGCATCAGTCATCTCTGAAATCATTATTGCATTTGAGAAACATAATAAAATTCAAGTGCATGAGACTTTCCTGGAAATTTCCCACACACTCTTTGAAGACATCTGTTCAAAGCAGAAATATAGAGTAAATTTCTGGAGAGGGAAGAAAAAAACAACAATAAAAAAACCCTGTATCTTCCTGATTTCCCCTATAGATTACACGACACAGAGCAATTTCTTTGGGGCATTGTGTGACCTTTTCCGCTTGTCTGAACCTCTCCTGTGCTCTGGGGTGCTCCAAGAGAAGCCCTGAATCAGCTCTGTGAAGCTTCTCATGAGGAACAGAAATGGACTTGTAGCCTGGATTTCTGTGTCTACAGACCCATCTTTAACTCATTGATCCCACTGAAATCGGGTGCTGGTGATAAAGGGACACCCCCACACCCACAGGAACCTTTTACAAATGAACTGTGAACAAATTTCCTGTCTGTGCTGGTATCAGGATACCACAGTGCACTGATCAAAACCCCATTAACCACTGCCACACTTACAAACACAGGCAAGAATTTAATTTAAATGCCATTTTAAATTTCCACTATTAGACTTTGTCACTGTTACTACCCTAATTTTTTTCCCTTTGCTCCAAGGCTACTGAGCATCTTTATGTTCACAGATTTTAATTTTAATTGCACAGTCAACTATCCTAAATTATTAGGCAATGTACCAAGGTAGCAGGAAATTTGCATTATAGTGTTTTCTCCATATGCTAAGCAGGTTAAACTATATCACCCATATGTTAAATTCCTCTCTGCTGTGAGTAAAACCAATGAATGTGGTCTTTCTACATCTGTAACAGGCTGCAGAACTATTCAGATCTGCTGACAGCTTCAGCAGACCTTGAGGAACCAGCACCACTTGTACTGGGCACATTTTTCTCCCAATATTTGAAACATTAGATCACTGGCCATATATATTTGTATAGCTTCTGTCTCAAAGCTAACATTTCTACCAGTTCCATCAAATACTTGAAACTTCCTCACAATATCAGTACCTGTAAATTTGTGGGGGTTTCTCCCTGCTTTTTTCCAATATTGTATTTTTTCCATATCTGCTTTAAATCCTCCTGAGTCAGTTCTGCCTCTATTTTCTCTCCTCTCTCACTACTCACCATTTCAACCTCACAAATTCACAGCCAGTATTTTCCTGCCTTTCAAATCCAGCTGTAATTCCTGGCTTTCCATTTACAAGCCATCCTTTAACCCAGCCCCTCACAATGAGCCAAAGTGCCTTGACCAGCTCAGCTTTTCTGGCCACACAAATATCTGAGATTCACAGGAGGGGAGAAAGGGTTGAAAAAGCTGTCTGTGGTTCCTGCCTTATAATTGCAAGTCCAGTCAAATCTTGTCCAGTGCCAGCTCTGAGATTCCATTCTGGCCAAATGATCTGGCCTGATTTGGGAACCAAAATATGGGACAAAAACCAGGGAGCTTAAGAAAAAATACTGAGGGGGGAACTTGTAACCCACAAGGAAGGAAGCTCATGTCCCAATAACACATTAATCTGCAGGGTAAAATGGCTCTCTGGGAGGTGGTGGTGCCAAAACCTCCTCCCAGCCAAGCTTTTCCCATGTCTGTGACACAGGTGGACCCAGGCAAATAAAATATTTCTAAAGATTATATGAAAAAGCTTCACTCTTTTATCTCTAATTCATGAGACATGGTGCAAAACGAGACACACTCTGCATTAAGTGTTTCAAGGGATATACAGATCCCAAAGGCATTAGGATTGGGATCTGCCTTTGGGATTTCTTCTGCAAATGCCTCTGCACAGCTGATGCTCAGGTGCAGAAATAAAACCACCACCAGTTGTCCATTGGAACGTGGCCATCTCCTGCTGCAACCCCCTGAACCAACAGGATTTATCCTGCACAAAGGAGTAGCAGCAAGATAAAATGAGAAGATCATAATTAACAATAGAGATAATAGATTTTACCACCCTGGGAAAAAAAAAATCCCCTAAGCATTTAATAAGGGACAAGAGATTTGAAGCTGCACTGAGGGAAATTTCATATTATACAGAGCATTTTTAAACTGTGATTCAGCAGAATACTTCCATAGAGATTTTAAGGCTGTGGTGTCAAAAGATGGAGCAGAATAGCACTGAATCCACCTGCTGCCAGCCCTTTCCAGGGAAGGAGAATGTCTGCCTGGAAAACAGCACAACTTATCTGGTTCTCCCTGGGCTGGGGAGAGGGGCCATGAGAGCCCTGGGGTCATCAGCCCACGTGTGGCAGCAAACCAGGCAGGTTACACCAAACAAAACCTGAGATACAAATAAAGCAATGAGAAATACAAAAGAATAAGCCAGCTCTGGACAAGCTGCTCTTTTTTCTTTATGTTCCTCGTTAAGGTATTACGACCTCGTGGGCATGAAAACCAAATCTGTGTGAGGGGGTGAGCTGAGCAGGATGTTCTGTGTGACAAGCTACAGAAGAAAAGGGTTGGATGCCCACAGTGTCAGTTTATGCCTCCTGAAGCACAAAAAAAATCTCTTTATCAGCATAGGAATCCTGTGTGGTGTTTGTTCTGTTTTGACTCTGTTTACCTTCTCTATTTATAAGCAAGAATATTTCATGCAGGTGTTTTGAAGGTAAATGACACAAAGAAAAAGACTGGAAGTGCAAAAATACTATTGCACTGCAAGCTGCAGATGCATTTTAGATAGCTGGAAGTGCCTAAAGTAGTGGACAGGTGTCAAATAAATTGTAAGAAATATTATAATAGATCATTTCACATAAGCCAAAGTTTCATGGAAATGCATTTTAGATAATAAAAAAAAAATCACATCAGTTTGTCATTTATTGTGTGTGTGTGTGGGCTTGTAAATATCCATCCCAGCAAACCAAACCAATCCAAAGGAAACCTCTTTGGGTATATAGGAGAATAACAATATAGAAAAAAAAAAATAACAGGAGTTTTATTTCAGTTCAGAAAACCAAAGGTGCAAAAAAAGGGTCACCTCATTGAATACATTCTGCATGTGACATGGTCACTGACTAACAGGGATGAAAAACTGAAATTTAAGGTAGGCAAATAAACCTGCAACTTAATGCACATAATATATTCCAGTCCTTCACTGCAATAGTTAATGCCTTTGAGATCCTCAGGGGCACAGCTGTCCAGCTCCATCAATTTTTACAGATAATGCAGGTAATCAGTATTTCAAATGTTATACTGAGCTCATAGAGACAGAATATATGAATGTAGTAAGTCTTCTCACAGATGCTCTACAGCAAGAAATGAGGAGATGTATTTATTTAAAATAGTAGAATCTTATTTCATATTAAAATAAAATTTAAGAAAATCCATAATTCAGCACAAAGTGATTTGTGCATTTAAGTGAATGCTTACAATTCTCGAGCTCTGTGGGAAAGGCTGTTACACAATGAAATGGTGGAGAAAGGAGTTGAAGTTGTGTGTGGGCACCTGTGGGATCAGAGCAGAGATGAAGAAAATCCCTTTTATTGTGAGTTCTTGCAAATTTCCTTATTTAAATTACAGAGTTTATTCATACTCTACAGACTTCCTGGGCAGGCAGAGGAATGAAATATGCATTGCATTTTACCTAAACACTAAACATTACAGGACTCAGCTCTAGTAGAGGAAAAAATCTGTTTTGTTCTTCCTGTGTCCTGCTCCTGAGCCTCAGATGGTACCGAGGCAGTCAGGTAACTTCAGCTCAGGCAAAACCTGAGGAGAAAAGGAAATCTTGATGTAGGCAAGTTCTTCCATCACTACTGTTTGATGCAGGTACTTCCTTCTTTACACAGTTTCATTAACATAATACAATTATCCATGCTATATAATGAGGTTTCTACTACAGCAATTCACTTAGAAATGACACAGAAAGGTTTTTCCCTGGGTCCATCAATGTTTCATAATATCATTAATGACCTGGATGATAGCACATGGAATATGCTTATTAAATTTGGAGGTGACACCAAACTGAGAAGCACTGAAAGTGCTCAGGAGAGAAGAATAAAAATCCAAAACGATTCTAACAAATTGCACTTATGTCCTCAAAAAGGGAAAAGAAACAAAAAACAGAAGACAAAAAGAGATGCTGCTCCAATATGGTTACATACAAGATGTTCACTCAGTCAGGAATAACAGCTATAAAACCCAGAGCAAGCAGCAGCTCTACAGAAAATCTGCAGGAGAGGCTCTGTGGGCTCTTGCACATGACAGGAGGAGCACGAGCCAGCGGTGTCACCCTCCTGCCATAAAGGCAGGCACCTTTCTCCAGCACTAAAACCCAGCAGCAGCCAGGAGAGCCTCTCCTCCCCATTAGCAAGGTCTCAGCCTCAATAGCTTGGGGTTTGTTTTGGCTCTGTGTGTGTACAGAAAATGTGGAGCTCAGGAGGGGTCCAAACAGACCAAAAGCAGTTACCAAAGATCAGCACAACTGCACCAACAGGAGCAGCCTGGCAGCACTGGGCTTGTTAAACTCCTGGAAGCTGAGAAGTGAATCACAGCCTGACAGATCACAGAGCATCCTGAGGAGGTAGGGACCCATAAGGTTGGCTGAATCCAGCTCCTGGCCCTGCACAGACACCCCAACAATCCCACCCTGGGCATCCCTGGCATCCCTGTCCAAACTCTCCTGGAGCTCTGGCAGCCTTGGTGCCCATTCCCTGGGGAGCCTGGGCAGTGCCCAGCAGAAGAACTTTTTCCCTTGAGAGGTTTTCAGAGCCTTCAGGAGGAGCTGATGTGTCAGGAATGACCAAAACAATATTGCCTTAGAGAAAAGACATGGACCAAGTGATTTCTTAAATCCATTGCACTTCCATGGACTAAGATTTATAAAGCAAGTACTTGCCCAGCTATAACTGATAGAATTGTGTAGAATGGAGCTGAGTGACTTTTGAACTCTTATTGAGAGGGGTTTGTGTTTCTTTAAGACTGGGTTAGATGGGAACCTCCAAGTAAAGCATTATTTATAAGGAAGGTCCAAAATATAGACTCAAAGCTTTAAAAATAATGCAGAAGTCCCCATCCCATCATTTTGGTGAGAATCCACCTCAGCTCCAGAGGATCTACAGATCAGAACACGTTCTTAAACTCTGTCTATTCTCCATATTCTAAAAAACTCAGCACTGAAGACAAACTTTAGACATTGAGTAAAAGCATTTTTTAAATTAAAATAAAATAAACTCCTAAGATAACTCCACTGTTGTATCTTTACTGGTTGAAGTGGAAGCTAAATGGCAGAAGTTTCTCCAAAAGATGACATCCTATACATTGACTATTTTGTTTTCCTTAGGGATTAAGTGCAACACTGGAGAAATGAATCTTGTGGACTTGGTTTAGTAGTGCCTTGGTGCATGATCTTTAAGGGCTTTTCCAACCTAAATGATTCTGTGATTCTACACTTACTGCACCTATAAATATTTTTCTCTTTCTTGATATTTTATTAAGCTGGCAGGATTACACATCTCATATGAGGGTGGTTTTTTTTAATTCCCACTCTGTGAAATGTTGTTTCAGCTTTATAAACTGTCAAGCAAAACTTAACTATACACAGAATTTACTCCGCTAGCCTTGACATGATGTTATCTAAACTGGTAATCTCTAAAATTCCAATAGAAAATAAACACATTGCAAGAAAGTAAATATATTTTTACAGTTCCCTCTAGTTGCTAAACTACTCTATTCTGTTTTGTAGAGAAACATCTGGAAAATTGACTTTAGAATGAAAAGTAAGAAGTGTGATGTATGGTATACTGCAAAAGTAGATTTTTTTTTTTTTAAATTCCTGCAGTTGTTAGGCTAGAAATAAACCATGGAAATGGCTATAGGGGAAATTTCACTGTATATATAAAAGTAATTATTTATATTTAATATTGTGCTACAGACAGAGCAGTTAGAGTGCAATATCCATTGTAATATCCACCATTTACTCCAGATTTTGATGGGGCCTCTTAGGTAATGTCACTTTTGCAATCTCTGAACACAGCACTCAGGGAAAATCCAGTCAGCAGGAAAAAATGAGGATGTGAATGTGCTTGTGAGCCATCCAAGGAACTGTCCTTGACAAGCACAAAGGAAAGCCAAACACATGTCTGCCTATTATCCACTACCAATCTCTTTTAATATCAAACACCTCTGCATTTCAATGGATACCTCAGTCTGTAAAGCACTGAAAAGAGAACAAACACTCCCAAACTGCTGCATCTGTAAATACCACACGATGTTTTAAAACCAGACCAGCAAAAAGGGAAAATCAGCAATTTTGGCTTGTGCTCATAAATTAAAGAACTTATTCTAAGTCAATATTTTATTTTAACTGATCATCAACATTAGAAGATTTTAAAAACTAGAAAAAAAAAACCCTACCTTTTTTATTATTATTTATTGAGTTACAGGATTGAGAAATACTTGTTCATATAACTGAGACAATTTTAAGGGAGAATTTTTTTACAAAGGTGTGTCATGGTTTAGGCTCAGATAGAGTTAATTTTCTAGAGTTTTGGATTTGGGATGAGAATGGTGTTAATTTCACACCGATGTTTTAGTTATTCCTCAACAGTGCTTACTCTAAATCGAGATCTTTACAGTGTCTCATGTTCTGCCAGAGAGCAAACACATAAAAAACTGGGAGTGAGCATGGCCAGGAGAGCTGACCTGAGGTGGCCAAAGGGATATCCCATACCATGGGACATCATCCCAGTGAATAAACTGGGAAGAGTTTCTGGAGGGGACAGTCACTGCTTGGGGATGGGATGGGCATCGGTCAGTAGGTGACAAGCAATTGCAATGTGCATCATTTGTTTTGTCTATATATTATTGTTATTATTACTATTATCTCTTCTTTACTGTCCTAGTAAACTGTCTTTCCCTCAACCCATAAAGTTTAATATTTTTCCCCAACTCTCTTTCCCATCCCTGCCAGCAGGAGTGGGGAAGGTGACAGTGAGTGGCTGTGTGGTGCTCAGTTTCTGGCTGGGGTTAAACCCCAACATCCCTTTGGTGACTTTTTCCTTTGTAGGTCAAGGTTCCCCATCCCACATGCCCATGTCCTCTCCTTGGGTGTAGGAGGCAGCCTGGGAATGTTGTGAACCTTTATCCTCTCCCCTGAGCAAAGAGATTGTTATTCCCAATAGCTGAGATACAGGTGGGGAGTACACTGAGAACAGGATGGGATGGGGAGGCACAGGGTGCCCAGAGAAGCTGTGGCTGCCCCTGGATCCCTGCAAGTCTCCAAGGCCAGATTGGATGAGGCTTGGAGCAACCTGGGATAGTGGAAGGTGTCTCTGCACATGGCAGGGGTTGGAAAGATGGACTTCAAGGTCCCTTCCAACCCAAACCACTCTGTGGTTCCATGATGTGCAGCAATAAGCAGTATCTGGATTATTCATGAGAAAGGACTTGCAGGAAGCAATATTTAGTACCCCTCTCAAAAATACTCTGCTCACACCAGGAGCTGTAGGATTTGAATGGCTTTTACCAGAGGTTAACTCCATGCTCTGCTGTGCTCTGTATTTTAGTCAGAAATACCTGGCAATGACCTTTCCCAAAGCATGAGATCTTCAGGATGCATTTCTAAACCACATCCTCACTGATGCAGGTGACATTCAATGGGGTTTTAGCAGAGTAAAAACTAGACACATAGTTCAGGTGCAGGGAAAGATCCACAAATGTATGCTCTGCACTCCCTAATAGGAGCAACAAGGTCTTCCCAATACTGGAACAGAATTTTTGATGAAGAGCCTGGTGGCGAATTTGAAATACTAGCCTGGGGGCCTCGATGAGACATAATTCATTCCAGAACAAATCCAGCTTCTACATCCATTCCTCCAAAGTCATTATTGACCCAAGGGAAAATGCTGGCCTTAAGCAAGCTTTAATAAAGACTCTGGTGGAGTCGTTTCTGCAGCACTAAATGTGATAATGAGAAACAAGCCACTTAGCTGCAATAGACCCAGGACCTGTATATAACCCAAAAGTCAGTTTTCTGAGGTTCTTGGGATTCCTTCCAGAGATGAAACAGGCATCCAAAAGAGATTTAATTACCTTGCTCACTAATTTGTTACATAAAAATCAGTCAGGCTTAAATGGACCAATATTCTGCTTGTCCTATATGAGTGTAATTTATTTTAATACTGTTTCTGCGAAGTAAAAATATCCACAGGCTAATCAAGTCTGGGTTGAAAATCAAGATTTTTACTAAACCAATAAAAGTGTGAACATATAAATCTGGCCTTAAACATTGCTCTACTTTAGAACTTTCCTTCAGTTTATTTTAAACAAGAAATGTTTGTATCTGTGACTGTAAGACTTAATATAAAATAGCAAAATTTCCTACAGACTCTGTCAGATAGAGAGTTTCTTATGGGATTATTGAAAGTTCTTTATGGAAGAAGAAGGTAAAAAAAACCCCTGATAAGTAGCATGTATTAGTTTTAAGTTAGGTTTGTAGTTACTGTTGTAAAAATAACTGTCCTTCACGCTGTCCTTTTCTAACCAACAACCTCAAAATAAAACCTACTAGACACAGTGGAAGCTATTTGAAAATTAAACTACAGTCTTGATAGAGAAAGGACCCTTTGTGTGGCTGTTATGATCCTTAGCCTCCATCCCAGGCAGAGCAAGCACAATCTTTTGTGCCTGTGGTTGATGTCTGGCATTCACTCACAGAGAGATGCTTTGTTTTATGGCTTCAGATTCTACAGGCAAGTATTGAAGTTGTGAAAGTCAGCAGAGGAAAACACAGAAATAGGCTCCTCTGCACTGGTGCTTTGGTAATACAATGGATGGGAGGGAATAGGAGCACAGCAAACAGAGGCTGAGTGTGGCAGTGCTTCAGGCAGGAGGGAAATTGGAGAATATTCCCATGGCTAAAGCATGAAGTGAACCTCTGGGCCTACTCCTGCCCTTATCCAAAACAAGATGGACCCAGGTATATCGTTATGAAATTCACAAATTTACAATTTTTTACAGATCTGATCAAGTATTTACTATGAACAGCAAAAATAAATAATTCAGCATTAATCAGGGGGAGATACACTTCATAGCCAGACCATCAAACTAAAAGCCAGTGCTGTACTTGCATCCAACCTCTTCCTTTATTTCACACAAAAAAAAGAAGTTTGGGGTACTAATCCTTTCTATGAAAACTCCTAAAATATTTTCTATAGTTACAGGGGAATCAGTGTGTGCTTTATGATCCAGGAGGATTGGCACTTACAGGCCTTTTTTTTTTTATCATCTTTCTTTTCAGTACTGTTTGAGTTGAAATCAGATACCGTGTGGTAATTTCAATAAAAGTAATACTGACTCACATTTCTGTGAAACTCGTAGCTATTTATATGGACAAGATGCAGGGGCGGGGGCACAGAAAATATTACTGGTTTGAATGGAGATGAAATGTCAGGAAGACTGGAGTTGCCATCTACTGGAATGTGCAACGAATGACAACTGCCATGCAAAAATCCTGAATTTCAAGCATTAGTCACTGTAGCAGTCAAGGTACGTCGCACTGGCTCCAGAACAAAAAAAAATACATACGCAAAAAACCCAATCAAATATTACAAATTAAAACTCCAAAGACAAAGAGTTATTCTCCACTCAGCTTTTGAGAAGTCAGAAGATGCACAAGGAGGCTGTGTCAAACCAATCTTATTTGCCTGCATCTTTTATCCACATTCAGCAATTGATTATATTTATCACTCCCCATCAGAGCATTGATAATTGCACTTGCCAGCTTCAAAAGCACAAAACAATGTCAGAATCTGAAAAGAAGAGAATTATAAATTCTTCAAATATGGGCATCTAATCACCACTGCATTTTTAAACCACCACTTTTTAATACAAGATAATATTTAGGAATATCTTCAGTTGATGAAACACAGAAAAACATAACACAAATCTTCTTAGAGCTGCTTATCAAAGACAGTTACTCCATATGAATTCTGCTGTTCCAATAGTGTGTGGTAAGTTCATACCAGAAAAAAAGTATTCAAGTATTCACTCTTGTGCTTGTGGATGATCTAAAGCAGAATTTTTATTTCCTAAATCCAGGTCTTGCAAAAGATCAATTATTTAGCTAAGAAAGTTCATACAGCAAGTCCTTACAGCTGGACACACAGACAAACCAGACCTCTCCAGGGCAGTTCAGAGGAGAAAAGAAAGCAGAAATGTCCCAAAAGGGCTGTGACTGAAATGACACCAAATGAGGAGGAGACTTGATGCTGATAGCAGCTAGAGCCCTGAAAATTGAAGTCATTTGCAGACATAAACAGATCACGTCCCACCTCACAAGACCAAACCTATACACCAGGATTTTCTGCGAGTGGTTTAATATTTTCTCATATTTAGAGAAGATGTTTATTAGTCTCTTAATAAATGGAGAGTATGAAGTGACTGGAGAGAAGTACCTGACATGTGAACTGTGTTATTACGATTAATGGAGTTCATACATAAAGGGTTATTTCTCTGGAAAACGTCAGATTGAATAATTACTGGAATTACTCCCAAAGGGCTTTAGAAAATGTTCTGCCCAGTTTCAAGTCACGTTCTTATCACACTTTTCTTTTGACTAGAGGGTGATCTTTAATTGCAGTTTGAAGTAAAACAAGTACTGTAAGCAATTCATTAAACATTATGAAAAATGATGTATTTATCTAACAGTGCTTGAAAGCAGCTTTTAATTTTTACCCTCATCTTTAGGCAATACAGAAAAACCAAATCAATAAATAAAATGGCTTTCTTCTGCCTTTGAAACAAAAAAGGACTCTGTCTATGTTTCCCTGCACCAGATTAGGTATAGAATATCCTAGAATTGATATATTGGAATATTACTGGCAATTTTATTAAGATAAGTAGGGAAGAGATGATAGTATTATTTAGTCTCTTGGATTTCTGAAATCTAATCAGTATTTAATGGATACAATGGTGCCAGAAAATCCAGACAGTCAGAGAACACAGCTCAGAAGCCTCTGAATGTGTTTCAGGGAAGCATCCCAAGGTCAGCACTACTTTGCAGTGCTGCAGATGCTTCCAACAGGTTCCAAGCCCTGCAGAGCGAGGGCCAAGGAAAAGCAGCACAGATCAAAGGATAAATTCAGAATGGATTTTCTTTAGGCTGAAGGTAAAGAAGCCCACACCACCCAGCTTCATCCCACTGGCACTAGGGAAGCTTCTTCCCACTACGTTTTCAATGTCTTTTGTTGCTCACTGCTCTCATGACCCTGGTGGGAACAGCTACAAATGAGCTCTGCTGACCTGATGCCAGTGCATGGTCCTAACTCAGCTGCAAAAGAGGCTGCAGAAACCTCACTGGGCAGATGCCATACCTGGGAGCATTGCAAGACACTGAATTCTGTCCAACAGCTGTTGCCTTGCACACCAGAACTGTGTTGATTATTGTAATATTCATTATGGTTAGAGCATGGTTCGTATGGAGCCAGGCTGGGAGAGCTGGGGCTGTTCACCCTGGAGAAGAGAAGGCTCCAGGCAGACCTTGGAGACCATAAAGGAGCTCCAGGAGAGCTGGAGCAGGACTTTGGACAACGATGTGGAGTGCCAGGACAAGGGGAAAAGGCTTCCCACTGCCAGAGGGCAGGGTTAGATGGGATATTGGGAGGAGTAAATCCTTGACAATGAGGGACAGGCTGTCCAGAGAAGCTGTGGCTGCTCCATCACTGGGAGTGTCCAAGGCCAGGTTGGACAGGGCTTGGAGCAGCCTGGGATAGTGGAAAGTGTCCCTGCCATGGCAGGAAGCTGGAATCAGATGATCTCTTTAAGGTCCTTTTCAGCCCAAAATGCCTGTGATTCTCTGATCAGGACACAGCAAAAGATAGTCCATGCTGGGCATTATGCAACGACATAGGAAGAGATAATCCCTGAAATTAAGAACTGGAAACAATAAAACCCAACAAAAATCAACAACAACTCTAGATGTAAGAAGAAATAGGGCACAAAAAAAGCAAAAAAAAAAAAAGGAGATACAATTAAAGGAAGCAAAGTGAGGTCTGGACCTGCTTCCAGGATGGATTTTTAGCAGGTGTGGCACTCACTGTTGTGCCTTGCTGGATCACCTTCTGTCCCCTTCCTGCCACGGGCACACAACACCCCCAGCCAGTGTTCACAGACCACACCAAGTGTGAAGGGGGGAATCATTCAGGAAAGCAATGGCTTCCCAAAGTTCTAAGACTGCTGCAAGGAACATTACTGATCCAATTACGAAAAGTGGGTATTTGTCCACAGCTATGTGTGCCTCACACAGCCACATCCACTTAAACACATAAACACCTTTTCATATACAAAAATATCTGAATAATGGGGAAAAAACTACAATGGATCATGAGCCACAAGAATTTTACAGATACTGACCTTTGGTTTTGATTTAGAGGCTCTAACTAATAAAGCTTGGCTTTGCACCAAATCCGAAGAAGAAAATCAAGTACACTCTTGTCAAATCATAATTAATTTGCACTACAAAAAAAAAAGAGCAGAACTAAGTCAAGCATACTTTAAAAATGGTCTCTAAAATTCAAAATATTCCATAAAATGTCCTATATCTTGAAAAACAGGATGATATTTTCCTGCCTTTTCAAGTTGATTATGCATCTTTCCACTCATTTAAAATATAAATTGAGTCTTAGGAAACAATAAGCTCTTCATTTTACAGGAATATTAAAGATTCAAAAGAACAGCAGTAGGAGAGGGAATGAGATTATGAAACACAGCTGAAGTGAACCCAAAAGCATTGTTACTGTGCCCCCCCAAATCTGCTGTTTCACCTTTAAAAACATATATTATGGCAGGGTAATTTACATTCATACTACTGTACAGACTTTAAAAATGTATTTGGCATATTCTTTCTAAAACCTTGAAAATTCAGGATCTTTGGATATGTTATTAGAATTTGCTATGCCCTTCTATATATTTATTTAGACAAATGGAGTAACACAAACTTTTGATCACTTTGTACGTTCCTTCTAAGACATGAAAAATCTTCAAAATACATTGAAACAAAACCAAACAAGAGTCAGGAGTGCACATTTCAAAGACTGCCATTGGATCTCACAAAATTAAATTAGCTGTTGAGAAAAGCTGAGTTTCTAAGATTACACATACACCACACACAAACCTCCTCCACCATATAAACTCTCCAGTAATGCCTTGAGTATTTTTAAGTTGGTTTAAAAAAAGAAGGTCAGGTTATTCCCATCTTTTTTTTTTTTAGAAGGCATGACTATCTTTTGTTACGCCTTTAAACATGTCCTTCTGAGACTCCTGACCCATGACTATTTCTCTTAGACATTACATCAGTTGCAAATAAAACGTAATGAAACCATAAATTTTGCAGGTAGTCAACAAACCATCGTCTTTAAGCTTGCAAAAATCACAATGACTTCCCTCTGAAATATGAGTCTTCAACCTCAAATATTTCTGCATTATTAATTCTGTCTATGAGCTAATGATCCAGAGGCCCTGTAATCTCCCTGTAAGATGCAATCCACACACAACCAGGATTTCAACGCATTTCATCCTGAATTTTCCCTTTAGAATATGGATATCATTGGAGCAGGAGGATGAAAAAGATCCTGTCTTCCTTCTCTGCCACAATTCACCAAGAGGCACATAAAGCTGAGAATGCCACAGCCTGCCAAAGGTCCCTGCCCTGCTTGATCCAGCATCTGCTTCCATGGTTATATCACCCAGCCTCTGTTGTTCAGGTCTTCAGTAAATCCAGGAGTCACTTCTGAGAACACTCCAAAATCTATTATTACAGGTAACCTGCTCCAAAAAGCAGAGTTTTTCTGTAGAACAGCACCTTTGCATGTAGTGATTGGACAAGGGAGTGTGGGTTCAAACTGGAAAAGAGCAGGTTTATGGTAAAGAAGAAATTGTTCCCTGTGAGGGTGGGGGGATCCTGGCACAGGGTGCCCAGAGAAGCTGTGGCTGCCCCTGGAAGTGTCCAAGGCCAGGTTGGATGGGGCTTGGAGCACCCTGGGATAGTGGAAGGTGTCCCTGCCCATGGCAGGGGTGGAATGACATGGTCTTTAAGGACCTTTACAACCCAAGCTATTCTATAATTTTATGATTCTACTTTTCTGTGGAGTCAGTTTAAATGGTGTCCTATGTGATGGAAGAGGACTCAATAGTAAGTCTTACTCAATTTCAAAATACCAGCCCCAACTTTATAACAAACATGTATTTCCAGAAATGTATCCACAAAGGCCAACATGAAGTTTTTCTGTCTTTTCTGTACTTTAAAATACATTTGGAAATGAGCACAAGAAATGGATTAAGAACAAGTGGTTGTCTAATGCTGAGAACAGATTTTTTGTTCTGGGAAAATTTTCCAAGTGCAGTTCATCCATTTGTAAAAAGAATTTCCAGAAGACTGCCAGGAACAGATTTTAACTTCCTCATGCTTGCTTTTAATAATTTATTTCATAAATTCCTCTCAATTCTCCACATGTCCTGCACTTTGGAAATCTAAAAAGTGTTCACAGCCCCTCAAGTTATGCCATTGGTAAAAAGAATGAAGGGTTATGCATCAGGAGGGCTATTCCAATGCATTACCAATGACTTTACAGCATGGTGCTTCCTGCATCCCCAGGAGAGACCTCCCAAGCAACACAACTTAGTCTGGAAAACGACACAAAATGCTGGTAAAACATGGGCACATGATGGGTTTAGGGCCATAACCAGTTTGGCTACAGGGGGGATTTTTCACAGTCCTAAACAATCCTGCTATTCTGTCACTTCATCCAACTTCTCGGTGAGTCTGGGTAAATACACCAACAACCAACCAGCCAACTGACCAACCCCAGGGGCAACATCTGGGAGAAGCAACATCCACGGAAGAACAGAACCTTTCAGCTGAAACAAATCTCAAATTTATAAGAAAAGGCCATTTAGCACCAGAGTTTATAAAAAAATAGCCCTCACAGATGAGCTATCAACAGTTACAGAAGGCACAGTAGGTGTATTCAAGAATGTGGATAAGCTGTCGCCCTCTCTGCTCTTAACAGAATTGGGAATTAATTAATTACAGTTCATTTGCTGGTACCTCCACAAATGCTCAGGAAGGTCTTGAGATAAACCTTTGTGGAGTGTCTCACTTAGCACTTCTAAAGGTGGAACTAATTGATTTCCATTCAAATATGACCAACTAAAACCTTCACACTTGCTAATCATTGCACTCCATACACACTTCCTCTGTGACTTCCTAAGGCATTTTTAGAGATATAAATTAGCAAGGGTTAATCAAAATCCAATATTTTCACTTTTCCTGTAAACCAGGAGTTCCACCAACCTGGTAATGTGACAATAACACACTGGCCTTTGCCTAGCCAGGATGTTGCATGATCTTCATCTGCCAATTAATCACAAAGGGATAATTTTACTTCTTGCCTTTTTCCTGTTACCCCTGGACATTCAGAACCAGTAACACTGACAAGAGTTTTGCCATCATGTCCAGAAATCCAAAGGTATTTTCACAGATACTTAAGAGAGTCAGTCATTTTTAGCTTACTCATGAATGGAGGAGAGAGTTACTTCATCATACTCTGGGTATGTTGTCCTAAAAACTGACATTTCTGCACTGAATTCTGCACATGGGTCTCTTCTGTCAGTGACTTTCTAGAGCTATGCATGACCACCTGCAAGTGAATGTGGTTGATGAGGATGGAACAACTGCAATGAGACAGAAAAAATGTTTATCACCTTGTCAAAAAACATAATGTCATTTACATAAGAATATCTATGATTTAAAGGCAGCCACAAATCCAGTGTGTCTGTCAAGTACTGTAAGAATTTAATGATATTTGGAGCTACCAGGACAATTTTAGTCAAAATCTTGTATAATGGTATTCATTTTTAGATCTACTAAAACAGACATGTTATAGATCTGGAGTTCTTATCAGCTGAAATCCTAAATTTTATACAGAAGGGGCAGCCAATAAATGTTCAGGATGACCAAGAGGGAAATAAAAGAGAAATAAGAGATTTAGTTTGCTTTACCTTAGGTCATGTCTTTTTTCCCCTCTTTCTGGTTTTAAATATTTCCTTTATACAAAATGCCATGGTTCAGCACACTTGAAAATTAAAGACTACCAAAGATCAAGGTTTGAGTCCTTCCATTCATGAAAGGAAATTAAAATCATCACTAAGAGCAACACTTTTTATTATTCTGATATAAACCACTCAGAAAATACCAAAAAGAAGCAGCATACTCAGTATTTAATAGGTTGTTTTGCCTTTCTGTATTTATTTATTAATAATATATTTATCTATTATTATTAGAATTTATTAAAAGATGTGTATATGAAGAGTTAGGCATCAGCAGCCACATTCTGATCTCATGCACTCTGTCCCAATCCCATCTGTCCTGGATTGCAAATTAAGGTAAGGTAAATATCCAGGCACAAACGGTAAAGGAATATCCAAGGGATTAGTATGAATTAAATGATTCTGAGGCCAGTTAAATCATATGGGATATTTAATGGTTGGACTGGATGATCTTAAAAGACTTTTCCAATCTTGATGACTCCATGATTAATCTGAACATAATATTAAAAATGTGTAGAACAAATACATTGAAAGGTGTTTTTCTTTTCCAGCCTGAACAATCCTGACCATTGCTGCCACTGAATTACCCTTGTCATGGCTACAAGAAGGAGCTTCCCACCTAAACTTTCTAAAATTTTATTCATGTTGTTCTTCTGTAACCTACTTTACATTGATTTAATCAAGCTCCTTTAAGCACACACAAACTTAGTTTGCCATTCTTAAAATGTTTTATAATAGCGCATTTAATAAAGCTAATTTAAATCTGCTAATTTATAGAGACTTGCCAGAGGCTTTGAAACTTCAGAAAATGTGTAAACTTAACAGTTTGGCTGTGATAACAACTCAGACAGTGGAAATTAAGCCCTTTGCAATACAGTCATCTTCAAAGTGGATTCCTGGTTTGATTGCAAAAAAGGTACACTGCAAAAATACAGCAGGACACCACTATGCAAAAGGTATTTCAGATGCCCCAGTTCTTGAATTTGGTCATTACTGTGCCTCAACATCACAGCTCAAACATACACTGAAGTCTCTCATTTTAAGACTATCTGGATTCTTTTTTACAACCAAGTTTTGGACTAGAGCAGAGTTTCTTATTCACCAGCCCTCTGTCAGAGCTCTGAGAGTGCACTTAGGGCCATTAATTCTGGGTCCCTAATTCTGGTTGTCAGTCTTCCAGCTGCTGCTATAAAGGTTTGCTACTGTCTGCTCTAATTCCTGCCTTTGAGAACCAAATGATAATGGATTATATGCCAGAGTGGGAATAGGCACATTGGTTGGGATCCAAGCTGTATCCCAGGTGATAACAGGGAGAAGCAGTGAAAAAAAATAAAAATAAAAACTCAGCTCTTCAGTGCTGTATCAGGGAGCTTCATCTTTGCTAGAAGAAGTCTTTGTACACAGCATTTAAATGGTAACTAAGTGATCCTTATCATCATCTGATTTGCAGAAAATTGTAGCTTTCCTTGAAGATATAATTGAAATTTTCAGGGCTACTGTTGCAGACCTCTCCCCAATTTTTCACAAGGGAGAAGGCATTAAAGCTTCCCCCATTAAGACTTGTAGGGTTGCAGGTTTTTAAGGGACACAACCTCATTGCTTTGAAGCTTTTTTTCAGTATCTGTCAAGTTCAAATCATCCTTTAATTTTTTTCTTCCCCTGCTAATTGCACCAAAATATTCATCACGGCAATCTGGAATATATTCTTGGATGGGGTTTTTTAGTCTCTCCTGCTTCAATGCTTTTTCTGTCAGTTCTGTCACTGCTTTCCTTCCTGCTTTTGTGTACTGAGAAACAGAATTAAGGTGTACTGCAACCAGTGGACACTTGCATAAACAGCCTGCTTTGAATAAAACAGCATGATCTGGGGAGAGGAAAACCACCTTCAGCTCTCCTGCCCAAATGCTAAAACATAGATGAGGTTCATATGTACTATTAAAGCATCACATTTATGCTTTGAGATCACTGAAATGCTGTGAAGAGCAAAAAAATGTAAATAAACTGAACAGGGAGCATAAAAGCACATTGATCCCCAGGTTCTGAAACCACATTTTAAATGGTTTATATTTGTAATTTATTTAAGACTGTTTCTGGCAAATCCATTAGTAATGAATCTCCTTCACACATTTTTATTTTTATGCACGAGAGCTTTAAGTTTGCCAGGACTTCTGCAAAGCAACTTTTACTGCATCAAATTACTGCATTCCTTGATCTCTCCCAGCACACACAGCAGCCACACTCAAACACAACGTTTAGCCCTGCAACAGACACCTCCAAAACAAGGTATTTCTTCTAAATTAACACAGCTGTGAAAAAGAAAGCAAACACAATGGTTCTGCCCTGTCCCTCCAGCGTTTTGCATCCGATGTCCACTTAAAATCAGCACGATCCTCCGCGACCCTCGTATCCTAAATCCGTGTGGAACTTCTTCATTGGGTATTGATGCAGAACCGGGAGCTGCCAGCTCCGATCGCTCTCACCAGCACACCAGCTTGAGACTATTTCATAATAGGAAAAGATGGCCAGCGTTCTCCTGACAGAAGTACCATGCATTTTTCAGTCAGTAAAAATTACAGAGCTCACTGACGATGCCTTAACCATAGAGAACAAGGACTGCAGATAACCCAGCAAAGATTTTTTGGGTTTTTTTTTTGTATACAAAGAACAAAAAAACCAGCACAATCTGCAAAACTTATTAACTAATGGGGTTTGAAACCCCCTCTTTGCATGCTGCCGACACGCTCACAGCAACCTATGCATTGATCTTATTCAAAAAGCACAGTAATCTTTATGCTGCTAGAATTGGAGTTCTGCGTGCCGTAGCAGACACTGCAAAGAAAAAAAGAGAAAAAAAAAAAAAGCCTTTAGGAAAGGCATGTGCTGAACACACAAAATATGCAGGATGGAAAAAGACCAAATGTAATTAAAGCTTATATGAAATGAGACATTCCTATTTGCAGAGCTCTGACTGCATCTCTATGAGAAAGAATGCACAGAATTTCAAATCATGCTCTATTTAGACAATGTCAGAAGAAAAAAAACCACATTTTCCCCACACACACCCCTCAATCCCCCACCTGAAGACCAAAAAGCAAATCTCATCGTCAGAATTAGAGA
Source organism: Parus major (assembly GCF_001522545.3). Lineage (NCBI taxonomy): Eukaryota > Metazoa > Chordata > Aves > Passeriformes > Paridae > Parus > Parus major. Next base: position 65,098,939 of record NC_031771.1, read on the forward strand.
GAAAAAGCAATCCAAAGAGACTGGTTTACATATTCCTTCCCAAACCAAGTAATCGAGTCTCTCCCTCTCCCGGCTAATAGCTTATAAATACAGACTTTAAACAAAAGCATCCGAGTAAAAAAGAGAAAGAATCCTAATTCTCAAGCTTCCTACTTAGCACTGCCTCGCTTTTGATGATTTGTGCGGCTGTGTGTGCGTGCCTGTTTGAGAAATGGCGAGATAGGCTTAAAGTATTTTCCATTTCATCAAAGAGCATATATTACTTTCCTGGTTCGCTCCGATGTTGGTTTTATGCCCACCCCTTTTCAATCTGCCCATGTCTGAGATGCACAGTGCAGGCGTACAATCATGAGCAGCTTACGACACTCAGTGAACACTGGGTGCCTCTGCATGCTCTAGCAACATACTGCTCAGCTGAAGGGAAGGGATTCTTGCTGTCTCTCTCTGCTCTAAGCATCACCTAACAAGCAAAGCGAACAAAGAATGGGAAATAAAGCGACCCTTAGCCGGTCAGTGAATGAATGGTAACCTCTCTCTGGAGTAAAGGTTGTGCCGGTCCATGGTCGTTGCAAATGATGGACATTAAACAGATTGACAAATCCTGTGGAGTCGTTAGTAAAGAGTTTGGAGTTTTTTTCACGCCACAGTGTTAACTGCAGAGGAAAGGACAGAGGGAGAAGGAGAAGATCAAGCTCATGTACATAGTTCTGAAACTTGCAGGTCCTAGGAGGCAGCTCAAAAGCTAGCTGGACAAGCCTTTCGCTCGTTGAGCAGAAGCGAAGTGAGACATTGTGAGCTTGCCAGCCTTGCACAACATTGAAAGGGACTGAATTTGTAGCACAGAGGGGTCTTTTTTAGCTCTGCATATAATTAGTCCAAACACAAAGGAAGCAACTGAATGGAGGTTGTCACTCTCTGGAAAAGGGTGGGTAAGACACTTTTTAATTAAATTCTTTCATGAAGAAAGATTTTTTTTTTCTTTGCTGCAGCATTTAACATGAACAAAATCACTATCATTTTACCTTTGAATGTCTGTGAACTTTAATGCTGCACAGCTCCTGCATGCTGTAAAGTGAAATATTTGCCTCTGTGTTTGTTCTGTTTGCTGTTTTGCTTTGGTTTTCGGGCTTTGTCTCGTTGGTTTGCATTTTTTTATTTTTTTTTTCCTCCCTTAAATAAAATATGATGTAGAATTTGAAAAGATTCAATGGACATTCTCAAGCATATTTGGAAATATTCTTGCTAATGGATTTCCTTCTTATTGGTCTCTGTTTAAACTGGCTGCTGAGGAAGCCCCCGGGGTTGATATTGTGTACGCTGGGTATCTTTTCTAAAATGCTTCCAGCTGTGAATAGTGGGTGTCCACAGCTCTGTCGGTGTGAGGGCAGGCTTTTGTACTGTGAATCACTGAATCTCACAGAGATGCCTCGCAACCTGTCGGGCATGATGGGCTTGTCTCTGCGGTACAACAGCCTTTCAGAGCTGCATGATGGACAGTTCACAGGGTTAATGCAGCTCACGTGGCTCTATCTGGATCACAATCACATTTGCTCAGTGGAGGGGAATGCCTTTCAAAAATTGCGGCGAGTTAAAGAGCTCACCCTGAGTTCCAACAAAATAACCCAACTGCCCAACACCACTTTCCGCCCCATGCCAAACTTGCGCAGTGTGGATTTATCGTACAACAACCTACAGTCTTTGGAGCCTGACCTGTTCCACGGGCTGAGAAAACTGACAACTTTGCACATGCGGTCGAACGCCATCAAGTTCGTGCCAGTGAGAATTTTTCAGGACTGTCGCAGCCTGAAGTTTCTAGACATAGGATACAATCAGTTAAAGAGCCTGGCTCGAAACTCTTTTGCAGGCTTGTTCAAACTCACTGAGCTGCACCTCGAGCACAATGACTTGGTGAAAGTGAATTTAGCCCATTTTCCCAGGCTCATCTCCCTGCACTCCCTCTGCTTGCGAAGGAATAAAGTCACCATCGTAGTAAACACTTTGGACTGGATATGGCAACTCGAAAAGATGGATCTCTCTGGCAACGAAATCGAATACATCGAACCTCACGTTTTCGAAAGTGTACCTCATCTCAAATCCCTGCAGCTGGACTCCAACCGGCTGACCTACATCGACTCCCGAGTCCTCGACTCCTGGAAGTCCCTCACGAGCATCAGCCTCTCCGCCAACGCCTGGGACTGCAGCCGGAACGTCTGCGCCCTGGCCTCCTGGCTGAGCAACTTCCAGGGTCGCTACGACAGCAACCTGCTCTGTGCCACCCCCGAGTACGCCCAGGGAGAGGATGTTTTGGACGCCGTGTACGCCTTTCACTTGTGCGAGGACAACGCCGACCCCACGAGCGTCAACACCTTCTCCCCGGTGACCAACAACAGCGAGCAGACGCTTGGCTATGGCTCGGCCACCGCCACCTACGACGCGCCCGAGGGCGACGAGGACCGGACCACGTACGCCGTCACCATCACCATGCCCGGCGAGAACTCCGAGAACGCCGTGCAGATTCACAAGGTGGTGACGGGCACCATGGCACTGATTTTTTCCTTCCTCATCGTGGTTTTGGTGTTGTATGTCTCCTGGAAGTGCTTCCCAGCCGGCTTAAGGCAACTAAGACAGTGCTTTGTCACACAGCGCAGGAAGCAGAAGCAAAAACAGACCATGCACCAAATGGCTGCCATGTCAGCCCAGGAGTATTACGTTGATTACAAACCCAACCACATTGAGGGAGCCCTGGTGATCATTAATGAGTACGGATCTTGTTCCTGTCACCAGCAGCCAGCGAGGGAATGCGAGGTGTGATTTTCCTTTGGGATTTAAACAGTGTGCAACCAAATAACAGCGTGCAGGCAGACAGTGGCACGGGGTGGGGGGGTGGTGCTGGGCTTTGCTGGTGATTTCTGACGTGCACCCCTGCCCAAATTGTTTAAGAGGGGCTGTCCAAGAGACTTGATATTTTAGCTTTATCGTGTCTTAAAAACCTTCAGGACAGCCAATCTTAAGGTTTCATATGCTAATACTCCCTTTGAAGATCTGTCAATATTCAGGAATCTGAGAGTGTAAAAAAAGGTACCAATTATTGATCTTTTGTAAACTAAGAAAACTGTTTAAAATAAAAAAAAAAAAATAGCATTTACAGTTTTTACAGACTGGTGTATATTACATGAATGGCTCCCTGTATACAAAATGCAACAGTTTAACCTCTCTCTCTTCATGCTGAGTGTTGAAATGAAAAGTCGAGGAGCAAAGAAGCCATGTAAAATAGAAAGCTTAAAATTACCCAGGTGGCTTCCCATTGTAATTAGCACACATTCACATACATCATGCTGCTGAAGATATGAAGCATGACACTGGAATTCTATTTTTGTTAATGTGCTACCTGTAACTGGACATCAGTACAACAAGGAGCAGAGCTCCTCAGAAAGGCTGAAGTTTTGACCATGTCCCTAGGACAGGATTTCTGAGGATTTTTAAGTACAGCTCACTTGTTAGTTGCTGATAGATCCATAAAAATTGCATTATAACCCATAAAAGTATTTTGTATCAAAAGTGATCATATTGAAAAGACTCACTAAAAGAAAACAACCAACAAAACCCAAACAAGTGAAACACTGCCAAAATGTGCTCACCAGAATTTTCTTTACTGTAAAAAAAAATGTGCTAAATTTAAGGGCTTTTACATGCATTTCCCACTTTTATGCTTGTTTTGATCTATGCCAAGAGCAAAGATCCCCTCATTTTGTGCCCTGTGGTGCCATGGTGAATGGATGAGAGAAAAAAACAATTATTTGGGTCTAAGTGGTGAAGCTCAAGAGCAAAACCACTGTCAGGGTAGGACAGAGAGTTTACAGAGCACCCTTCTGGGTCCTGTAGCAAAGTGCTGGCAAAGCCCAGCTCATGTTCCTCCCTTCCACCACCGGCCTTCACTAACAAACAACCCCAAAACCTCTGCAGAGGCTGGAGGCAGATGTACCCTCCTTACTAAGGACTGAAAAATGGCATTGATGGATATAAGCAGTGATTTCATGATGTAGAATCCCACAGCTGTTTTATCTGACTGCCCTTAAATAAAGGCTTCCTTTCCTTGTATTTTGGATTTTTCATTCCAGAATGTGAACAAGCAGCCGATTGATCTTCTCACCAGCTCCTCTCATACTAATTGACGATGAGGGAGTTTTATAACATCAAGGCAGAGCATCTTGAAATTTTCTTCCTACAGCACTACATGTGAATAAAATGTTATGGATAATGAACTGGGTGACATTTCTATGCTTTGTACGTGTTTCTCTATCCTCAGGTTACCACCAAGAGAGGATCAATTCCAAAATCTTACTTGTATTTTAATGTAACACAGGTTTTTTGGTTTTTTTTTCTTTTTCATTGCATTAAAGTGCTACCTACTCTTACAAGGGTACAGCAGGCTTATAAAGCAGAAAATAGGCACAGAAGAAACATTTTTTTTTCCTTGCATAGCAGGTTTTAGCCATTAATTTTAAATGTAAAGGGTGAATTTTATTTTTTTTTTATGACTGAAACTATTTTTAAGGAATCAGAACTTATTTTCTTCTATTTGGTACATGTCCTACTGTGTATTATAAAACATGAAAATAGCCTCTTAATCAAAATTTTTACTCAGTAAGACTATAATTTCATCTGTCAAATGATGGAAAGGACAGTTTCACAGAAAATTTAATGAAAATCAGCTGCTTTTTTTTTTTTTCCTAAAGCCACTGCAAATTCACCCACAGCTTTCAAACAAGCAAGCACTGTTAAACCCAGGCTTTTCTCTCTTTAAACAAATGCACATTTCTCTCTCTGTGCCTCAAGCCCACAAGGGCCTGATCCATCCTGCAACTCCCAAGTGACCTGAGGGGTTGAGTGTCCATGTGCAAACCTGACAGGGAGGGCAGAGGGAAGGTTCAGAGCCCCTCGTCTCTTTGGGCTCCCAACTGTATTTGAAGCAAAAGTACTTCCATGCTAACCCAGGGCCCAACTATATTTATTTTCCCCATTAAACCCTTCTCTGAAATCAATAGGAAATTTAACTGTGAAAAATTGGCTCTCTAACTCTGGACTGGGCTATGTGTTCCCCGAGCCCCCAAGCAGCACTTGGTTACAGGCACTTGCCAGGAAGCTTCCAAAGTCAACCAAGGTTGTTAAAATATTGTCTGCATATGGTATAATGAAATATGAACTGCCTTTATTTTGATAATGACCCCCTGTTGCTATCAGGAAATGTGTTGGTGCAGTCATGGTTTTACCCCTGTGAACCTGAGACAAGCCTGATACCAACAAACAATCATCCCGTGGTTGTATTGCCGTGTATTTTTAGCATTTTTGTGGGTTGTATTTGAAACACACGAGTGATTGCACCCCTCTGGAGTTATCCCTGCTGTTTATTGGTGTTAGCAACCTCCAGCTACATTTGCAAAGACGTGAGCAATTCTGCCTTTGGAATTTATTCACCTCTGTGCTCCATGCATCTGGCATTGACAGCCCAAGTAAACTGAACAGAGCATTTTTCTTTGAAGGTGCAGTGACTTCTTGAGTGAGAGCTGATTTGGGGTTTGCCTGTTGCCACTTCTCCTGGAGAGAGGTGATGCCCACCAATGACTTGCCACCCTGAGCAGGATGATGGATGGATCCCTCCATGGAGAGCACAGCACTTATTAAAGGATCTATTTCAAAATCCTCCTGCAGGAATCTTTTCCAAGGGTAATCCCTTCTAAAGACAACCTCCTGGTGATTCCCAGAGGATTTCTGGAGATCTTGACACCCTCTGAATATTTACTGGAGAAAAGAGGGTGTCACTGCTGTTACGTGGCATGAAGGCACTCCACAGGGTGCCCACATCCAGGCTGAAACTCTACGTGAAATTTGTGTGGGTAATACAGAAATCAAAGAGCCTGGATGTCATTCCAATCCAGCTACTGCAAATCCAGTTATTCATCCTGCTCCAGGCTACTTGCATTGGTGTATATGAGAGTTATTATATTTGTACTGCATTCAGAGCAACTGAAGGGACAAATTTTCCCTAATTCTTTCTTCCAAATTTCATGTTCAACAACTGCCCAGAGATAAGTTATTTCCTCTCTTTTGATGCCCTTATTCTGGCCTATTAAATGGCTCCAAAATAAAGCTGAAGAAAAAAAAGAAAAAAAAAAAAAAAGATGCTTTTGGGGTGAGTTGTGAACACTGTTTTGTCCATGAAATGCTTGGGGAATATCAAAGGAAGGGAAATATTTTAAATACTCCCTTTTTGATGTTCCACTTAATAGGACTAATCTCCCTTTTATAATTAGGTAATTAACATTATTTTTTATATTTATATATATATATATATATATATATATATTTAACTGTCTGTTTGCACACAACACAGGGTAAAAGGTAAGCAAAAGCTCTACCTTTCCTGAAGCTGGTTAACAGTACCAGTGTTACAAATGTCTAATATGCATTCTCTTGCTGCTAACATCAATACCCACTCACAGTGCACCCAGTGCTGAAGGAACTGTTGCTGTGTATGCTTTGAATGTATATAAGGGATGATTTATTTTCCTTCCTGCCTCTTTTTTTTTCCTTTCCTTTCTGTACTACTTTAAAAAAAAAAATGATATGAAACCACAGAACCAATGCTAATGTACCACATTCTGTTTCTGGCCTGAAAATATAAAATACAAAGTAATTCTGTTAAAGCTGCCAATTCCCTCCTTTGCCATGTCTGGGTGCTGCAGGGGGTGAGCCCAAGGGATGAGCCATTCCTTGTGCTCAAAGCAAGGATGCTCTGTACCAGGCTGACACAGCCCCCTGCATACCTGTGCCACAGAAAGACCATGAACCATCCCCTAAGGATATTTTTGTATGCTTTAATATATTCTGTATGTTTTCATGGCTAAGGCATTGAGGGGTAGTTGAGTCTATTTGATAATTTCCTTTAGTTCTGATAAAAAAAAACAACAAAAAACAAAAAACAACCAACCCTCATTTGCTTTTGAGATGGACTACATTTGCTCCTTGTGTGAGTCTCATTCTGCATTAACAGCAAAAGGACTCTCTGAGTTCCCCTTCCTCCCCCCTCCAGCTTCTACAGTGGTATTCAGAATGGCAAAAAGGGAGTGTTTAATGAGGAAGCTCATTTCTAGTGCTATTATAATAATAATAGCAGTGATAATAATGAAATTAGGAGGAGACAAAAGATAAGAGCAAAGACTGGAGTAATGGCAACCAAATCAGGGTGTTACTGGATTCCTCTGCCTTTTCCTTTTGTAAAGATGGTTAACCTAAAGAGGCAGCACAGATGAAAAAGCAAGACTGAGGGTGGGTGGAGAAAGCAGTTTTAAAAACTGTGCAAGCAGGGATGAAACAGCTTCTGCAAAGGAGGGTACAACACTAAATAGCTCCATTCAGCAGGAGAGAGAAAAGGAAGGGATGAAGGGATGGGATGAAAGGGAAGATGAGAGCTGGTGAGAAGGCAAGGGGGGAACTGTGCACACATGGGAAATGAGATTTTTCTGTGCCTTCCCCTCCCACGTTCGGGCTGTGGCAAGGACAACAGCAGGGATTTAGGGAAGATGCCCAGCATCTCTCTCTCTCTCTCTCTCTCTCCTTGCCTTTCCCAAGAGTGCAGGGAGGGAGGCACAGTCGGACACGCTTCCCCAAACACACGTGCCCGCATCCCCGTCATTTCCACCTCCCTTTTCCCTGGGAGCACAATGTCCCCCTCATCCATCACACTGCCTGCTCAACTCCTGCACTGTGCCTCTGCCACCGATTTTTTGGCTGGATTTCTTAGCTATCCTAGTCACAGTTCACCACAGACTTGCTAGAAAAGAGGACTTTTCTACCCAAAATATCTTTTTTTTTTTTTAAGAAACCCTCATCCAGAGGGATGGGTGATCTTGAGCTACTGCGGATTCTCCTGCTAATTATATCTACACTCATAGTCAGCTTTCACATTCACAGCTCTAATGACAAACAGATCTGAGATATTTTTGCTGTGTTCAATTCACCATTATGCACCAAGGTTATACTTTTCCTTGACCTGCTCAACCCAGTCTAATATTAACAAATTGAGCATTTATGCGGATTCCTTTCCAAGCATGAAGTTGATTAGGAATTTAGGAAATGCTGGTGATTTAAAGATTAACCTTTCATATAATTACTGACATAAACCAGAGCTATTAGGGTATTAGAAACAACTATTCAGAGCATATTCTACATTAAAAAACAAATCACATTTAGAGCCATGCGAAAGACTTTCCATGCCAGACAATTTTTTTTTTAATTTTTTTTTTTTTTTTTTAAAACAGCAGAAGAAAAACCTGGTGAAAGGAAAGGAGTAAGCACAGCCTACCTCTAAAGTTATGGGGAGGAAAGCAAAGCTATAAAAATAATACAGAAACCAAGCAACAGTCTTCTGCTGGCAAGACACAGCTTGTAATTGGGTGGGTGGCTGTGAAGAGCTGAGATGAATGCTGCAGAGCACTGTAATTTTATTGCACCCTGTCTGCTCTAAAGTGAACATATTTGCAATGAAATCTGTATTTCCGTGAGAACAGGGCAATTGGGGGATTTTTTTGTTGATTTTTGGGGTTTTTTTAAAAGATGGCGTCACTTGTTGGCATTCAGGCACAATTCTTGAGGCTTTAAAGCAATTACTGTTCTTACTCGCCTTTGCTGGGGTGATAGCTGGGGGAGACAGTCAAAGGGAAGAGGAAAAGGAGTTTGAGCTCCAAGTCCCAGATTTGCATCACAAGAGAAGAAATTCAGTTGAAAATAAACACCATCTTTTCACCTTTTCCTCCATCTCTCCTCTTCCTAAAAATCCAAATATGCACATTGCTGATAAAAGTCAGGGATAGGTGGCAGTGGCTAAAGGATTAATACTATGCACATCTGTGCTTGGCAAATGGTACCTACTATTCTGCTAAGGCACTTTTATTTTAAATCATTTCCCTGCTCTCATGTTCTTCACATCCTCACCATACACAGCAACTACTGCCAGAAAGATGTCTTTCAACACGGGTGCTATGGGAACATGACCAATTCCCTTCAATTTCTGAGCTAACAAAGACTAAATCCACGATTTCAAAGGCAATAGGTAAGTAGAAAAAATCTACTTCATCAATGAATTATCACTTTTGGCACAGCAGATTTCTCTGACGGACGTGATTAGACACTGAGCCCAGTTATTCATTTATTACCAACTTTAATCTGGCCCTTTTTGCTGATGTGCCTTTCTTCAAAGAGCAAAACAGAGCACAACACCAGAGAGAGGGCTGAAAAATGTATTTTTGGTAAAATCTAAGATTTAAAAAGGTATGCATGGACACATCAAATTGATTTAAGGGCTGATCCAATGAAAAAAACACAATTTATGTATAGCAGATCTTCCTGCAGTAGCACACCTCTGTACCCTAGTGGTTACAGTCAGGTATGAGCAAGCATCCTTCTGAGAGCTGGGGCACTCAAACTGAAAACAGATTTCTGAATACCTTTCAAAATACATACTTTCCCTCTAATTTTTAACCCTTCTTACCCATTCTCACATTTTTCATTCTCAGAGCCTCGCAGGCAGGGTGAATTAAAAAACGAGGGGGAGGAGGAAGAGGAGAGCCCTGAAAATTCTAAAATAAGCTGCAAGAACAGTCCACAGCTATTGAATTCCTGAGGTTTTGAGTCTTTTCACAACTGCCAGCCCTTTGAAACACGTCTGCTATCAACCCTCTTTGCAGGATGAGAGGTAAAGTGAGCTCCCAGGAGGAAACCTGGATCTGGCTCTGTGGTCCAGTGCCTCCCTGACAGCCTGACTTGCTAGAGAGCTTGGTAAATATTAAAGAATATTAATAATAATGAGATAAACCATCAAGGGGATATTTTTTCCCCACCTTTTTTTTTTTCTTTTTTTTTTAAACTTGACTCCATAATAAAGCTTATCTTGACAGAAAATTTACTTCTCTGATCCACATTATTTCCCAACGCAATTTTTTCCACAGCAAACAGAAATTTGTGGCTGCCGCTCAAAGGTTTGCAATCCTCGTGCTAAAGAGGCTGCTGGATGTCAAATGTTTACCTTAATTCCATGTAAATGTCACTCCATATTGGACATTTTGTGTTTCTTTACCAGCGAATTCAGCTGCCTCCACCTTCACAAACCATCCCCTTGCACCATAACTCCCTTTCCAAACATCCCAGAACCCGCTGCTCCTGTCAGATCAAATTCCCAAACAACTGGATGCCATGAATTTATTATGTAATTGCTGTAGTCTAATAAATTGGATGTGCATCCCATGGCCTGAAAGATGAAGAAATCATGGAGACAGCGAACAAGCAGGAGGAATGCAGTTGACATTCTTTCTCTCTGGGGAAAATCCACAAATCAAAATCACTGCGTGGGACAGTGCTTGAGGAGAGCACAGAGCACCAGCTGAAAAATGGGGATTATATGGGATAGAGGAAATCACTGCTAAAAAACAGAGGGGGAAATTGTAAAGGGGACAGTGCCCATAACAGATTAATCAGAAAGAGATTTAGATGATGGCCAGCACAGCTGATTCTCACCAGGGGATAACAAAGCTCTGTGGTGATTTTGGATGACAAAATGTCATCTGAATATAAACCTACATCTGCAGTGGGAAACAGAAATCCACAAACTCTCAGGGAGCTGAACCCTGGGCTTATTCCTCTGTCCATCTTGGCTTTTTCATGATTGGCTTTTTGGTAGATTTTTAAAGATGTTTGGTTTTTTATTGCTGTCATGCACAGAACTGAGCCCATGTAGATTGTGCTTTTGCTTCATGGGGAATATGCCAAAAGTTGTTTTCTCAATGGGTGGCACTTCTAGACTGAAGAAAACCTTCTTATATTACTTTATGTATCTATTTCTCAGATTCTAGCAACAGGTGGAAATTACATTAAGTTATTCTAGCTGGAAGAATGAAGAACTTCCCAAAAAGTTATTTGGCTAGTTTTATGTGGTTACACTGAGTATCTTTCCTAATAAGAACAGTTAAAAACTCATTTTTCCCCCCTGGTTCTCTTTTCCCACCATGTAGGATACTCCAGCCCCAATCTGTCATTTTCCATTAGCACAGGAGTCAAGCTATGGCTATTAATGAAAACTGTTAATGAGGATTTGGTAAGTCCTGGAAAATCAAACTTGAAGCAAACAAGCTAAAATCTGTGTCAGATCTATTGTCTGTAGAAACTGGGAAATGAAGGACTGCATAAAGCACTAGGGAATTTAAAACAACAAATCATATTTGGACTTTTGAAGAGCTTTTGACAAGATATTCAGTTTCCCATATATAAGACAAGCTCCATTGTCATAGAAAACTAGGTAGGAGCTCAAAAATATCAAATTCCTTTTATTGATACAGGGAAAAAATGGAGCACAGTGTGGTCCCAGGGCCAGGACTGCTGAATCATCTCAGCTATCATCAGGAAATGGATGGCATTTTTCAAATGACAGATTATTTATATTGCAAAAAATAATAAAAATCGTGTGGATGTGCAAAGGGGCTTCCAAAGGCTGAAGCTTATATAAGCTTTGATGGATGAAATTCTGAATTGTCAAATACAAAGCAAAAGACAAGATATAAGGGAAACTGTTCATCTGTGCCTCGGTGATGTAAGTTGTAGGCAACAATTGGACAACTGGCTTCCAGGGTATTGCATTAAAATCTCTGCCCAGTGTGCAGAGAGGGGAAAAAAAAGAGGAAAAAAAGAAAAGTGAAATAACATCTCAAATGGAACAGCTCTCAAGAAATTAAATAGTGTGATATCAATCACTCTTACGGCTTCAGCTAGAAAATTCTGTTAAGGCTGTTAGAAAAGGATCTAAGCGCTAGATAAGGATAAACTGCCAGGTAAAAGGATAAACGATTTGGGAAAGTTTGCGAGGAGGGAGGGGAAGAAACAGGACCTACAAGTGCAGCAAGAGAGGAAAACGCGGATCCACCCCCCCTCTAGCGGCCAGTCAAACCTCTGGACAGCAGCTTTAAAACAAGCACACACCCATCGCTTTTTATTCCCCCTTCAATTTTATGTTTCTTCACCGTACATTATTATTTGCTATTCCTCATTAAACTGCCTGCTGCACTCCTGGGTTGTTTCTTGTCATTACTCAGTGCACAAGCTGTTGTGCAGATGGATTTATTTAATTTTTTTCCTACCTGCCTGTGAGAAGAGGATACAGAGCGTGACAGGGGCCACACACACACATACCCTGGCATCGGGAACAATCGTAAAATTAAAAAATAACATTTGGAAGTCACTGTAAAAAACATCACCCATGCAAAAAATAGGCATTAAAAACAAGGAACAGTTGTACAGAAATGGGAACGTGGAATTAATTTTGTACATACATCTCTGAAATGTTTTAGATTAAAGAAGATACTTTTTTAGGAACAGCATCTGGGACAGGCCATATCATGCCGTGGAAATGTTTTGTTTTTTTTTTAATTTCTTACTCATGGACCAGTCAATGAATTTCTGTGTTTCTGACCAACCTGCACACCTGGGGAAACTGAGGCTGGGTTAACCCTTCACATCCCCACATTCTGAACACACACAGGTTATTTTTGGTCACTCCTTTCTCCCTTTTCTGTAGGACACACACTACAACTGGAAGAATCCCCACTTTTACGATTTTTTTTCTGAATAATTCAGTGTATCAGGCCATTTTCTGCTGCTATTCTTTAACAGTCTAGACAATAATTCTAGCCTAGGACACTTTGTGGACTGAGGAGATGCTGAGCTGGGTGCCCTCAGAGGGGCTGAACCACTTTTGGGTTGAGGTAACACCAAACTCACTTTGTCAGAACCAGGTCTTTTGTTAAACTTGCACATTCTACCCTCAAAAAAAGAAAACAGAAGAACCCTGGAGCAGAAGTGAACATCCTTCAGCTGCATCTACTGCATCCTCAAGCTGATTCATTCCAGTGTCCCAGGCTGTGCTTGTGGGGCAGATGAGAAGTCACAAGGAGTTAAACTTGCCTCTTGTAAAAACCTTTCAATCACTTCAATTTTCTCAGTCCCTGCTTCAAATGCCACCCTTGCCAGTGATTTTTAAGATGCTGCAGGTAAATTCATGTATTTGATAGGGAGAAATAGTAACCCTTTCTGCAGGTGATTTGCTAAGAAATTGCCTAAGAATGTATTTTTAATTAAGGCTTGTAAGACACTATGCACCCTTATATGCCTTTTAATAATTAAAGCAGGGCTGCTGCCCTTCTATAAATTATTCTGAAATTACCTGTTGATTATCTAAGATGGTGCCTTGTTGTATCCTGTGGTGGCTCAGATAGAGTTCAGAGCACCCTTAATTTAATTTGAATAATTAATTTGTTCAACTGAAACTGAAGAATAAAATCACAAACAAGGCACATTTTGACTTCTCACATCATAAATTTAAAGAACAAACCCATATTCAATGTATCTTGATAATGTGAGCTTGTTAAAAATAGTCAGACAACAGATTATTCAAAAGATTTGTATAGAATGATGCAAGCAATTTGCTCTTCCATTACCAAATTAATTCATTATTGGCTGCAATCAGGGCAAATTTGACAGTCCATTTCTTACTGCTGCCTTTGTAGACAACTCTTTTATTCATATTATGCCCTCTGTCAAGAGAGATTAAAAAATGAGAACACAAGGGACTGCACAGATAATTAAAAAAAATTAACAAAATGCACTCGAGCACTGTGGGAATGGGGACAAGTATCAGGGAAAGTTTCCAGGGAATCCTAAAGAAAGCTGAATCTCATAGGGAAAGAAATCCAGGTGATCCACCCATGACATCTGTGCTTCCATGAATACTTACAGAGGATCCTGTGAATATTGCTGATGCAGAAAGGGATTACAAGTGAGACATTTGGAGTATTTGGCTGAGCACCTCACACTGGGTGGGGATGTTTTACCCATTGGGTTTTGCAATAATAAACTTATTTTTATACAAGAAATAAATATTTTCATCCATACAACTTCTCCATCTTACTCTGTCAAATAGTTGTTTTTCTTTTCTTTTCTTTTTTTAACCTATATTCCTCCTCACAGCTGACAAAAGGAAAACCCTGATTTTTTTACAAGGTCATGAGCTTCCAGACATCATTAAAAAAGGGGCTTCTTCAGAATGACAGCTGAGTGTAAGCTGGGATTTTCCCTGTGTCTCATTACTGGGGTAAATCAAGTGACAGGTTCCAGACTAATTTGTCACTTATTAATTAACAATAGCAAATTTGTTTTTTTATTCTAGATAATACATTTCATGGAGTACCAGAACCAGTTTTTAGTATTAAAGTTATCTCAAAGGCTTTACCACAATTAAAAAAAAACAGCAACAACAAAAAAAACTACAAAAAACCCAACAACAAAACCAGAAAACATTTAATCATAATTTTAATGACAGATCATTTTTCCTTTCTATAAAATGAAATCTTAAAAGCCATTTAATTAAACTGAACAATAACTGAATTACTTTAACCACTCTAAGAATTAAAGCTACAGATGCTCTCTCCCCAGACACTGAAATCTGGCATGCCAACGATTTGCCACAAGGAAGAAAACCTTAAGAGAGCAAACTATTCTGAGCAGGCTTTTTATATTCTTAAATAAGGACCCTCTTCAACAACTTCAATTATTTGCATTTTCAACAGCAATTTACCTTCCTGTAGCACTCAGAGTGGCAAGAAGGCATCAGGAGTGACTATGTTCCCTGAAAATCAGCAAAGAGTAAAAACTCCAAGCCAGGTCTGGGTTCTGTTTGAAATTCTCACTGCTTTTAGTGAAAGAAAAAATAAAAAAAAACAAACCCTAAATGTCCTGCTAACCACCTGCTTCAGCCCCCTGGTGAAACCACTCACAGCACCAAATCAGCCCTGCCCCAGCTGCAGCTTTACAATAGAAATCATGTTCACCTGGACACATAAAGATTGTTTGCAACCAGAAAATAGTTGGAACTATTTATTTTTATTTTTTAAATAGTGTTCCCATTTTCCCCCAGTTCAAGAGTTTTATCTAACCTATAGCTAACCTTGGATGAGTTTGTTTTCCCCTTCCAGGAGTTAAAAAGAGAAAGTTTCTGTACATGGTAAATATTATTTGCTAAGTGTCTTCTTTGTGTATTCTGTAATTCCAGAGGATTAAAGAAGGAATTTTGTCACTGAAAGAATAGGAAAATAGATTTGCAGATGTAGCAATCTTGTAAAACACTGAGCTCAGAAAAAAAAACATTTGCAATGCCACCAAGAAGGAAAAATCATTTCCCAAATTGTCCCAAGTCTCCTCCTACAGAGATTAAAAGGACAATGATGCACCTCCTACGTGACTCTTTTCAGCTGCTTGCAGGAACAGGCCAGCTCCCATTCCCTTCCCGTGATTAGGCTCAGGATTATTTCACGCCTGTCTCTTGGTTCCTATATTTGTCATGTAAAGCATTTTTTGCAAGGTGAACACGAGTTATTTTATTCAGATGTGTGAAAAAAAAAAAAAAAAAAGAAAGAACTGGTCCTTGCTGCATTAGTCAGGTTTCCATCACTACAAAGTAAAGCATCAATTGGGATGAAAACTCTAGAAATCACTTTTTTTTTTGATATATATTCTTGCCAACTACATAATTATGCCCCAAATGATTTTGTGCCAGGTGGTTTGGCTAACAGATGGAATGGTATATTTGTTCACTCTTCGTAAACCAAGCTCTTTTCAAAAGCTTGTGAGCCAAAAGTATCTAAATTATTGATTGGCAGTTATATATGCCTAATAAGTAATTAAACTAGCCAGAAATTGCAGTGACTCCTGTGGGCACGTAAAAAAATCATATAGAAAATATGTGATTGTGCCTTTCCAGTAACATTTTTAAATCATGGCAGATAAAAATATTGGTGTGAAATGATGCACTACAGACAAAAGAGCTTTGGTAGGAAGCTTCTTAGAAATGTCTAAAGCAGGACACTGCGAAACAGGGAGCCATGGGCAGAGAGAGGGACCTGGGAGAGCCTCAGCAAGTTCAGCAAGGCCAAGTGCAGGGTCCTGGCCCAGCATGAGACAATCCCAGGCACAGAGACAAGGCTGAGTGAAGAATGGAAGGAGAACAGCCCTGGGGAGAAGGATGTGAGGGCGATGGGGGATGAGAGCTGCCCCAGCACAGAGCCCCCACAGGCTGATCCCCCAGTGTGGGCAGCAGGGATGGGAGATTCTGCCCCTCTGCCCTGCTCAGGTGAGACCCCACCTGAAGAGCTGCCCCAGCCCTGGCATTCCCAACAGCAGAAGGATGTGGAACTGCTGGAATGAATCCAGAGGAAGCCACAATGATGCTTCAAGGGTTGGAGCCCCTCTCCTCTGCAGCCAGGCTGGGAGAGCTGGGGGTGCTCACCTGGAGAAGGCTCCAGGGAGAGCTCAGAGTTCCTTCCAGGGCCTAAAGGGGTTCCAGGAGAGCTGGAGAGGGACTGGGGACAAGGGATGGAGGGACAGAACAAGGGGGAATGGCTTCCCAAAGTGGGCAGGGTTAGATGTGATATTGGGAATAAATCCTTGAGGGTGGTGAGGCCCTGGCACAGGGTGCCCAGAGAAGCTGTGGCTGCCCCTGGATCCCTGGAAGTGTCCAAGGCCAGGATGGATGGGGCTTGGAGCGACCTGGGACAGTGAAAGGTGTCCCTGCCCACAGGCAGGGTTGGAATGAGATGAGCTTTAAGGTCCCTTCCAACCCAAACCATTCTGTGATTCCATTAAAGATAAAAATTGTTCCTTTTACGATTATTTTTCACAATCCCAAACACTATCAAAGGCTTACTAAACCAACTCGATCTTGTGAGCAGATCTAACAAATGCAGTCAGGTTCTCAAGATTCTCCTAGACAACAAATCCTCAATGTAACCACCACTGTGGAGAGAGAAATTAAACTGAGATCAAACCACGAGGTAACCACTGCTTTTCCATCCTGCATTGGGAGTTATGGAGCTCATTCATTTCCTGCCTGCACAACAAAGAAGGAAATCCAGAAAGCTTTGTAAAGAATGGAATGGCCAAGATTCCATTTCATCAGGATGTGTGTCAGTGATTGGGAATGTGCTCAACACACAGCGAAGGCACCCAGTGAATCCAGCCCAGCCGGAAGGTTCTGGACTTGGAGCACACGCGCAGATCAACAGTGCTGAGGAGGCACAGCAGGCATTTGATGAACAGCACATGTCAGCAGGCATTTTCAAGCTGGAAACAGCCTGGATTTTCTGTTCCTGTGCCATCAGCTGGGCTATAAAGGTACAAGAACTCTGTGACAGAGCCGACCCTGTCCCATTAAACATTCCCCTGAACATCTGCAAACATCACTGATTTCCCAGCCCATGTAACAATGATCCTCGTCATAATCCCACCGAGCTGAGGGTAACAACAGATCCATTTCCCACCCAACCCTCCCAAGGGAAAACAGTAATTAATTTAAAAAACCAAAAAATGAGAAAAGCTTTTTGTCATAGTATATTAATATCTGTACTTCTGTGATCACAGAGCTGTGCCAGAAACATTGATTTAATAGGCACTGCAAAGCAATTACCATGCAAATAATATTAGCCAGCAATTTATTATTTTTTTTAGTGAAGTCCTTGTTTTGGCTAGCAGACCAGAGTAACAGATTCCAATAAAACTGGGTAATAGAAAGAAATTGCAAGTGTCTAAATAACTGTGACACCAAACATATGAAGCAGCAGTTCTCAGCCTGGCCTATTGGTCTGCTTGTGATTTCAAATATGGACAACCTGGGGAGCCAACAAAGGAACAGCCTACACAGCAAAAAGAGAACACTGAAGCAACCAGAAGGAAAGATACTGAGGAAAACTCTCTTCATAGTGACATTGGCAAGGAGGACAAAGGAGAATAATGTAGAGGGTTTTAAGCTACTTAGAAAACATCATTCCTGCATCAAATCCTTCCTTTCCCCCTGGTTTTCTTCATAGGACACATATTTCTTTGAGTAAGTCTATCTTCTTTTAAGGAATATATGCTCATCTATTTATAGCACAGGATTGGAGACTTGCTTAGATTAACTGAAATGTTAAGCTTCATGTTCAGCTTCAGAAGTTGCCCATTGATCCTCCTGCCTTGGGTTGATCAGAGCAATAGGATTTTACCTAAATCACTTTTGTGTTCTTCCTGTGACTACCAGAAAATGAACTAAGTGGCTTAGCTCACACCAGAGTGCTGTGACATTCACAAAATTAAGGAAACTGCACACTGCAAGACCTAAAATATTTAACTCCCATACAAAAGAGCTACTGACAGCTGTGTACTTCAAGACATAATAACTTGGCTAACAATTAAATAATGCCTCCTAGGAAATCTGGGACAGGAAAACATGTCACAGTCAGGTCTGTCATCCCTGGAAAGACCTTTGAAGATCATCATACATGCACGCACTTTCTGAGCAAGGCCAGCAGAATCCAGAAAGGTCACTGGAAAGCTGGTAAAAAATGCCAATAGCGAAATAGATGAACAATTTTTACCAAAAAAACTTTCAGACTATTTGAGACAGGAAAAACCTCATCATATTTTCAGCACTCAGTTCAGCACAGGACTGAATCAAGAAGGAAGGGAAGGGTAATGGGAAGCTCCTGTGCTGTGTAAAGCAGGTTTATCTACAAACTCAGGCTGTTACTGAATCCATCTTAATGTAAGTGCAAACATAAATGTATCATAAAGCATATGCCACCTTTGAAATAAATACCAGTCTCTTAATGTCTTTATATCTCTAATAATCTTAATGATCTTAATTAGCATTAATCTCTCAATTATTCTAATCTTATCTTACAAGGATACCTATGCTGGCATGATAACTGAATTAATACTTCATCATTTTACAGTCAAAATCTGCCTCATTTCCTCAACAGTTCTTCAGGCAGAATGGCAGCTGACATGACAAAATCAGGCAGGAACACATTTGGCATTTGCCACAAACCTATATCAAGATACACAGTCTTGACTCTGTAGCTCTGCCAAGGAGTAGGAGGATTCACAGGCAAGGATCCCAGTTTTAGACACCAGAGTTTTAGATACAGTAGAGGTGGTTAATAAAGCACCAACTCTCTACACCTGAATTCAGTGCTCAGTGTCAGAGCTTGAATGGATTTTCACCAAGTGGTGGCTCACAGTGCTGGGCTGATTCTGTCACTGCTGTTTCAGATGTGACACTTTTTGGCAGAGCACAAACCCAGGGTCACTGAGGAGAAGGTGCCACTGGCATTACTGTTCCCATCCAAAGTGAACAGTAGGATGTCTCCCAATCCAAACATGGATCAAGTGCTGTTTTTTTCTCATGGAATGGAGGTTGGCTTAGAACTGCTGTGGCAATAAAGTCTAAAAACACAAAATCTGTAGGTGAGTTGATTTCACCCCTCACCACAAGAGCCCTGGAGGAAGCCAAGCTAATTGAGCATAAATTGCAATCTTCCCATTCTGTGTAGGCTTTCACAGCCAAAAGGTTATTTCCAGGCCTTATCCTAGGTTTGGAATTTGGTAGCTGAGCTCAGTTAATTTCCAAGTCTGAGTTTATCACAGGAATCTAAACGACTGACAATGACACCAGGATCACAGAGAAACCAGAACCTCTTTGGTTATGGTGCTCTTCCCTTTGCCTCACTCCACAGATGGGAGCTCAGCGTGGCTGATGCTGATTAAACTGGAGCACGTCTGGAGAGATCTGGAGACAGATTTATTTTTTTTTTTCCTTCAGACACATCACTCCATCAAGGGCTTGGCTAAATCTCACACCAATCTCTAATTCTCAGCTATCAATGCAGCGCTCCTAAATAACCTTATTGTCTTCTTTCACTGTCAGGGGCTACCTTGGTTTATTAGACAGCTAATAAAACACAAACACTGGTGATTAGACAATTTCCTTAGAACTCTGTGAAAGAGGTTAGAGATTTGAAACATATCAATGCCATCAGAGAAGGAAAAAAAAAGCTTTACTTCTGCCATGGTAACTAAGAGACGTGATTCTCAGATCACAGTCTGGTTCATCCAGAAGGTTTCTACTCCTCTAGTGATGTTACAGCCTTCATTTTTCTGGAAGTTTCTGCTAAATTTGTGTATTCAGCTGGCTGACTTCAGATTTTTTAAAGGCAAGTGAAGATTCTCCAGAATTATGCTGCCAAGGGAGTATCAGCTCCCCCCAGATATTGGGGGATTCTTGGGAGTGTGAAGCCAGGGCTCTGGACACATTTCCTTGCATGGATAGGAAATGAGTGGTCTCACATTTAAAGTCAAGAAGGAACAGTCTTGAGCCACACAAGGACAGACCCCACCAGAGAGGACAGCAGCCTGCTGAATGTGACTTTGAACAGCTACTTCCAGAAGCAGCCATAATTTTGGCAGTAAATTCCACTAAAATAACTGAAATCACCTCCAGCAAGGTCCTTTATCTCTGATTGATTGTGCAATAAAAGTTTCCCCAGCAAGGCTCACCAATTGTTGCGTTCCAAATTCACACCCCACTTCAGAGAAATTTCTTCAAGTAGGGAAGTAATGTCTTCTGAAAATAGAGATTTGCCTACTGTCAGAAAAAAGAACTCCTTGTAATAAGGTACTACCACCAGCATATCAAATGGCTGAATTAGAGCTAATTGAATCCTTTCAATCTAGGCTGGTGTCACCAGCCCAAAGAACTGCATCAGATGATATTTATGGGATAAGAAACCCTATTCCAGACAAAAGTGGCTCTGAAAAATGACACAAGATTTTCAGGTCTTTTGTAAGGGAAACTGTTCAATCGTCTTCTATGCAGAGTAAGATAAGAAGCAATCAGCTCAATTTGCAACAAAAGAGATTTGGATTCCATGTTAGAAAGCACTTGCTAACCATAAATATAGTTCAGCACAAAAAACCAAGGAAGTTCTGCTGGTGCCCAGAATTTTGGCATTTCAATTCTTTATTGCAACTGAACTGAATTAAGACTATTCTAAATAACTGACTATATTATATGACTTTTTAGGAACTGGAACATTTTGTATTCTACTTTGAAAAAATTAAGACAATCTTCACTTATGTCAACTCATAATATTTTCTTAATTTAAAGAAGCCTACACACACAAATATTTGAGTGAAATATATACGTGCATGCATGTGTATTCACAAGTTTCTGACTGCACACAAACTGACACATAATTAAATCATTAAATTGGATTAAGGGAATTGTCAGGGAACATCTAACCTAGACATGAATGCTGGTGTGTACAAATCCCTCAGCTGGGATTCTGAGGTGTGAAATTCCTGAGTGACCACCAGCCCCCAAGCAGGTCTGTGGGCAGCTGTAGTGAGAACCTCACAGCAAGGTTTGATAGAAAAGTTGGTGTCACTCAGAGGGGCAGAAACTCACACTTTTCCTTGGAAGTGCATCCATATATTGTCATTAATTCACTCTGGATAGACTGAACACTACTGGTCTTCAAGGTAATGGAAATTCCTGTTGATTGACAGCACAGGCAGACCATTGCTTAGTGATTGTGAAAATAAAGTGTAATTGGAGACTGAAGCAAGGACATGCTGTCAGCTTTATTCTATTTCCTTGTTTTATATGTAACATAAAGGTAGGACAGAGCTGTAAATCCCAGGGTTTATTTTATTAAGCTCCTAGTTTATAAATTGGACTATTTTTGATACCTGCTTTTTTCAGTTGCTTTTATTTCAAGAATTTTTGTTATTTCAGTTTAAAGAAAGAAGATTGCCAGAAGAAGGAATGGGCATCACTAACTCAGATTGTTCATATTCAGAGCAGGACTAAAATTTTAACAATTCCAAATGGGTTTGACGACAGGGATATGGAACAGCTTAATTCAGCAATGTCTTTATATATTCATTTTCTAAAATATTGCATACAAGTGTATTAAACATTGTTATTCAGAAGCTAAAATGACAGCAAAAATAATGGAAAGCATTTTAAGAGTCTATTTAGCTTACTTGCCTGCAAAAAGTCAAAATCAATTGTATCATTCTTGACAAATGTGGCTATTATCCGCACCCGCCACTGATAAGGATTTTGCAGCATCCTCAGGCAAAATCCTTCTGTGCTGTATTCTCATTACTCCTATTACACTGTCCTTAATTCTAATGGAAACATTTCCTGCTGCAGTGTTATTCCAGAATTATTTCTCCCATCCAGTAGGAAAATGAAACCTGTTTATTCCATTCCAGTTTGCAGGAGCAGTTTTTTTTTGTTGTTCAGGACCTGGAGGAAAAATGGGTGCAATTTTCACTTCTCCAGACAAAACACAAGTTCACTCAATCTCCTCTCATAGATTTTTTTTTTTCCCTGGGTCTTTGATCATTATTTTTACGTTCTTTTTCAGTCAGACTTTATCTTTCTTGAAGTCTGTACACCGAATTGACACAGTGTTTAGCAGTGCTCTTACCAGTGTGCTGGAGTGATATATTCTGCTTAGAATAGCTTGGAATATCTGGTGGCCCAGGAACAGGTAATGGTGCACTGTAACTCACTGACATCCCTTCCTAAAGAATCACTGAAAGCTTGATTTGGTATCCTTTTTTTATAAAATGCATATTTTGATAGGTAAAGATATAAGGGAAGAAGATGAAGGTGAGATATTTAGGATGACAAGAGGACTGGAACATCTCTGCTATGAGGACAGGGGTGCTCACCTGGGGAAGAGAAGCTCCAGGGAGAGCCCAGAGCCCCTTCCAGGGTCTGAAGGGGCTCCAGGAGAGCTGGAGAGGGACTGGGGACAAGGGATGGAGGGACAGGACACAGGGAATGGCTTCCCACTGCCAGAGGGTGGGTTTATTTGGTATATTAGAGAATCCTTTCTTGTGAAGCTGCTGAGGCCCTGGCACAGGGTGCCCAGAGAAGCTGTGGCTGCCCCTGGATCCCTGGAAGTGTCCAAGGCCAGGTTGGATGGGACTTGGAGCCACCTGGGACAGTGGAAGATGTCCCTGCCCATGGCAGGAATGAGATGAGCTTTTTTCCAACTCAAACCATTCTGTGATTTTATGATTTTGCTTTCTTATGAATAAATACTGAAGCTCTGCATATCCACACTTACTAGTAATTAAAAAAATATTTTTTTTTTCTCACTGTAGTCTGTATTTTGTTTAATATCTCAGTTGCATTCATAAAATTCAGTTCTGGCAATACTGTGTATACATGAAACCACATTCTTTTAAGGATCCACTTTTCTTTGAGTGAAACAGCTCATTCATCTAAACTGATCACACATAAATACATTTGCACAAGCAGAGCTGTTAATTTATATGCCTACTTCAGCCAGGCACTTAACCAGAAATATCCTCACCCAGAAATACACTTTACAGTGACCTCAACTGGGAATAAGCCATCCAATATAAAATAATAAGTCCTTCCTCTCACAACCTGCAGTCTGGAAATGCACCATATTGGAAAACACTTTTGGAAATTATTTGAAGACAATTTTGTTTCAGAAAATAATTTACTCATCAGAACCATTCTATACTGGGCAGGACACTACTAAACAATGCTATTTTATAAATATATTGAGGGTTGGGTTTTTTTTTTCATATGAAGTGGTTTCATTTTCTTCTCCCTCCCAGGGAATGGGAATGTCAGCTCTCCTGACAGCACTGCAGTGCTTCCTCTGGATGTGCCCCAAGTAAGCTGACACTTGAGAGACATCACAGAGGTGAGAGGAACTACATTAATTTTTATGAAAAGCCAAAGCTGACTTCAGAATACCTCAAACAAAATCAGATAATTCAGTATTTTGTAAAACGGGGTTCAATTACACCCAAATACAATTTCAAGCTCCGGTCTTAGTTGTAGGTTTTAATTAAACATTTTTAATTTTTAAAAAAACAAAAACACAAAACAAGAAAAAAAACAACAAAGAGCATATCAGGAATAATGCTTTAATGTGATTTATGAATATTATGAATATTCAGATGGAAGATGTGAAAGCTAAAGCTGATTCAAAGGTCACTGAAGCAAACAAAGAGACATCACATATCACAAATGGTTTGGGTTGGAAGGGACCACAAAGTCCATCCCATTCCACCCTCTTCCAGGGGCAGGGACACCTTCCACTAGCCCAGATCACTCCAAGCCCCAGTGTCCAACCTGGCCTTGGACACTTGCAGGGATCCAGGGGCAGCCACAGCTTCTCTGGGCACCCTGTGCCAGGGCCTGCCCACCCTCACAGGGGACAATTCCTTCCCAATATCCCATCCAGCCCTGCCCTCTGGCACTGGGAGCCATTCCCTGTGTCCTGTCCCTCCATCCCTTGTCCCCAATCCCTCTCCAGCTCTCCTGGAGCCCCTTTAGGGGCTCTGAGGTGTCCCTGGAGCCTTCTCTTCCCCAGGTGAGCACCCCCAGCTGTCCCAGCCTGGCTCCAGAGGAGATTTGCTGTAGACCTGACATTAATCAGCCAAGGATCAGCCCCTAATTGTCAATACACACAAAGGTATCTCACACAAACTTCTGATTTCTATCACAAAATCCCTGTGTTTTTCTTTCCCCTCTGCCTTAAACAGCTGTGTGCACACAAATCTCCATTTCCTTGTCTCCAGGGCTTGACTTTGGGCTGTTCTTTCCTGTGCATTTTCCTGTGCAAACAGTGTCTCCCTCCATAGCTTCTTTGTATGAATTTTTTTGTTCCATCCCATGCTGTCTGTTTGCAGACCTGGCACCAGCATCCATTCCTTGTCTCTATTTCCTGCAGCTTTATCTCCTTCCACATTATCACAAGCAAAAACATCCTCATGGGACCAGGCCAGAAAGGGTCTCTCAAGATCTATGGCCCTTGCCTACAGACCTGAATTTATGATTAATTTCTCCATATCTAGTCACATCCTCTTTTTTTTTTTAATCTTTATCTATTTCAAGTCTTTTTCTTCTCTTTTAGCTAATCTGATGCACACATTTCCTGCAAATCCCTTGTATCCTCAAGCCTCACTTTTACTCAAACCACGTACTAAGGTAGAATGCCTTCCAAATATACTGAATTTCTAAGTGCAGCTGTAATATCAGGTTTTCAGACATTTGCTCCAGTTTCTGCTTGGCTTGTAATCTCTCTGGGACATGCTTTGTGTCTTCATTTGCATTATGAATGTACCATTTAATAAATTTATTTTTTTTTTAAATGTGAATTTTGTTGTTGTTGTTGTTGTCACTTGTGACTTTAGCATTAAAGCTGTATCACAGCTAGCATTTGGAAAAGTTTGGTCTTTAGGAAGTTTCTGTTCAGTCCTAATTCAGGCAAAAATTGCCTGGATTTAACAAAATCTCTGACTAAATCCAGACTGACGTAACACTTTGATCTGTGAACACTGGAAGTTTTCCATGACATAAATGAATCCAGAGAAATAATCTAGAGATATATTATTAACAAGAACATATATATATGACTTAATGCTAAAGATTATCTGATTGGAGATACTTTTTTTGTACCTGTGTGTGAGTAACCACAGCCTGGTACATCCTGAGCTTTATTGCATCTCCATTTCAGTTATTACCAAAAATGATTCCCATGTGGAAGCAGACAGAAATGCTGATTAGAACACATTAGAAACTTTAATAGGTATATTCAGGATTAAATATGTATTTTTACGAACATTCTTTTTT
Organism: Parus major; assembly: GCF_001522545.3. Lineage (NCBI taxonomy): Eukaryota > Metazoa > Chordata > Aves > Passeriformes > Paridae > Parus > Parus major. Next base: position 65,124,542 of record NC_031771.1, read on the forward strand.
AACTGTCTCATTTTCAGACTTCAGAGCAAGAACTGCCAAGAGTTTAAATCCAATCAGTTTCTTTGTGAGTTCACATGAGTAATTTGGATAAACCATCCTTGTATTTCCCATGGATACTCCAGGACTGTTAAAAGCAGCAGTTCATCTCTTCATTCCAATGCAATCCCCAGCTGAATTAATGAATCACTGCCTGGCCTTGAATCTTTGGTGTTTGATTTAGCACAGGCAGGGTAAATTGCATAAATAATCTCCCCCTGGCACCTCTCTCTCTCCCTCCCCATATATAAGTGCATATCTAATATTATAAATACTATATAAATATATATATGGATGGATATGTATATTCATGCTGACTGATATTTCTGTTCCAGCCATGCTACTCACTATCAGTCAGATAACACTAATCCTAAGACTTTCTTGAATTTCTTGTATTGAATTTACAATAATTTAATATTACCAAGTAGTTAATGGTTATCAGCATCTTCTGGAGCTCTTAGAACTAATTTTACCAGCAAAGAGTGTGCCCACCCTGCTAAAAATACAGACCCAGTGAAGAGAGAGAGCCTTTAGGAGAAAATAAGTTTCTATTATAAGGATGGAGACAAAATACTTCCTTTAGTCCCTCATTAGTTATCTATTTTAATTTAACTGATGCTGTTTTTCCTTTAGCAAACACAGAGCCGTGGTGAAGGCTCAGCAGTGATCCCCAGTCAGGAGTGGCAAAGATCCCAAAGAGATTTCAGCCTTATCAGACAATAATGCTGCTGCTGAAAGCCCCTTCATTGGGATCTTTTTACAGCTCTGCTCAAACATTTTTCTTTCTGACTTGCCAGCAGCCAAACTAACAAGACTTCAGTGACAAATGATCTGTTTAACCCTCCAGAAAGGAATCCTGACTTAGTTTTTAGGACTGTTTCCATTTCTATGTCTGAAGGACCAGACAAAGACACATCACCTTTCAAGGAAAGTGATGATGCAATCTCAACATTTGGAGAAGCACCTCAAAAAGATCATTTCACCACAGTGTTTTTGTCTTTTTGTTTGATGGCTCTTTGGAAAAGAAGAAGATATGTACAGAATACAATAAAAATCTGATCTACAGCAAGATTGCCTTAAATTCCTGAGAGGCTATTTCCCTAGTTAAGTAGAACAAACTAATTATGTATGTTTTTACCTTTCAGAGGTGGAGTCTGGAAAAACTATATATCTCCTCATATTTTAAGTGTCCTTAATGAGCTGATGCAATGACAGAGTGAAAGAGAACAGGTGTAGCTGGGACTTTTGGAGACTATTTAATATTTTCCTTTCTCTTTGTCATTGTGCCATGACCCTGTAGCAGCTGGAGGATGGAGTTTGGTTTTTTTTTGAATGTCAGATTTTTAAACAGTTTGTCTTAAAACTTTGTCTAAAAAAATGATGAAGTTTTATTTCGTACAAGATGTCCTCCTGTAAGGAAGTCTTGATTAAAGCAGTTAATTTTCACAGATGCATAAAAAACCAAACCAGGAGACATCTGCAAAGTCATCTTGTACTTATACAATTCTCAGAGAGAGCAACAATATCTGATTGACTTTACAGATCTACTTCTTCCAGCACAAAGATATTATTTTTATCTAAAAGCAAACTGGTCAAGGGACTTTTACTCATTATGTTCACTGAGCTGGAGTAAATCCATGTTTGTCTTGAACCTTTTAGTCAAGACATTGTGGATTTTCAGCTTTAATCTTCCTTGTATTCATTTCATTCTCTCACAAACCAATGGAAGTTAGAGTTTCATAATCAGCTTCACCAATTTCTCTTTCCTTTTTTTTTTTTTTATCCATATCCATGCTTTTCAAACACCTACATACATATCACATCCTCCTGAGCTGCTCTAGATCCAATGTTTGAACTAATTCTTCATGACAGGATGTCAATGTCAAGCCTTATTGAGCCTTAAACACAGGCAGTGATTGCCAAATGTAATATTCCAGCATCTTCCCAAGCAAACTGTTGAGAGCTGATTGAAAGGAGGGTCTGATTCAGCTGCACTTACCTACTTTTCCAAAAATAGCTTTTTAACCTCTTTTTTCTGTAACATTGGTTTCTGTTTCTTTGCTCTCAAGGGTGAAACAGTTCATTGCTGTGAGGGCTCATATGAGAATTATGTTCAATTTTCATCACTGGAGCAGAAAAAGCTGTGGAGCCAAGGCACAAAGACACTCTTGACAAATAACATGTGGTCTGCTTTCACTTCACAAATGTAATGGAAATGAGATGATGGTGCAGCTCAAAGGAAATTGTCATGGGCTCTTGAAAAATAAATACAAAGCTCAAAATTGTCTTTAAATTTGGAATCAAGCATACTTTAACAACCACTGTTAAGGTGGATGACTCATAAAGAGATAGTATTACACAGGCAGGAAAACAAAATCATGAAAATAAAATGGAATTAGTTTTTAAATTACTGTCATATATCACTAAACCATCTTTATATACATTCATCTTAAGAAAATAATGACAAAAATTCAAGCCAGGCCACACCAGTGGAAATCTGGCATAATTAATACTCTTTTTGACAACTGTGAAATTCCTGTTTTCAATTTGTAATTCAGCTGAGTCAATGACAGATTTCTCCTCATCATCACTGATTTATGAGCTCATCTTGCCAACATTTCCCCCCTTCCCACACTATGTACATAAGCTGAGGCATTTTTTTTAATCCTCAGAACAAAGGGCAGCATTTCAAGAAAAAAACTATCAAATTGTGTAAATCCATAACTGCCTTTTGAAATTAAGCAGATTTTGTCTGGATGCCACAGCTCAAGTACTCTAAGGAAAGGACATAAAGAGAAAGCAAAACTAAAAGAATACCATATGATCAGAGTCTGAATGTCTGAAACATCTTTCTTTTTTTCCCCAGGGTTTTGGATTTTGGTTTAGTTTTTAGCTTTTTTATTTATTTAATTTTAATTTTGTTGGTTTACTATCAGATGGAACCTGATAATTTGTTCATATTCTACTTAAGAGAAGGACTTTTATGAGAAGCAAACGAGCTGTTGGATCATTAATTAGCACACTTCTACTAAGAATATGATTAATAAGATGAGTAATAATTCGTCTAACATTGACATCATCTAAAGAGGAGAAATACTCAAACAGTATCTATTTAGGTATTTATAAAACATTAGCTGATAATGAAATATTTCACATACTAGAGTTAAGAAGGAAGATATTAAAGAGTAACTCCAATTGAAGCTGGAGATTTGAATCAGAATGTTTAATTGGTTTGTGATAGAGACTATTAACAGATCTAGTTGGTCATTGCTCTGGGGTGGAAAAGTACACAAAGAAAAACAGCTGTAAAAATGCATTTCAGATGTCAAACCAAACAGAAGGAAAAAAGGGGATTCTCTAATATAGTTATTTTGGGGATGGGATTCTTACAACTTTTCATTTTAGGCAGAGAAACCTCACTGAGTATACAAACATTCCAAGAATTCCAGCATTTAACTTCTCAAAGTAAAAGTTATCACCCAGTTCTTCTTTTCTGTCCTTCGTCTTTTACAACTGCTATCATCTTTTTGACCTCACACCTCCAATCTGAAGGATAAGGCTTGGAAGATAAGAGTGTAGCCATGCAATTATGGTACTTTTATTATCAGGTAGTCTGTGTCCTTGTATGGAGCTGCAGAAGAGGCAGGTAAGAGCCAGGCTGATTCTTTTGATTAGCTGAATAATCAGGCAGTTGTTTCTCCAAATGACCTTGCCTGTTATGATACAGTTTATTATCAGCTTCCTTACAGTGCCTGCTCTCTAAATACTCCTCTCTCTATTGTAATCTCTTCCTTGACTCAGGAGAATATATTTTCTCCTTTACTTTTCTTCCACTGGAATTGTCAGCATCTCTCACTGTGCTTTCTCTTTGACCTCTTGGATCAAGGCAATTGAATGCTTATCTCTTGTTTAAATGACACAATTTAAAGTTTCATTTCAATATTGGTCTTATTTCACACCACATATGATACAAGTTTCTGTAACCCTGCCAGGAAAGGAAATTTCTACAGAAACACCAGGGTCAGTTAATGTTACCAGTTCACTTATCAAACATCACATTAATTCATTCAGCCTGAAATTCATACAGGAATTTGTTAATTGTATTCAGAGGTCAAGCTCTACAATAACCTTGTAAGAAGGATATGGTGTAAGAGTTTCTTGGGTACATGTTCCAGGAACAGTGGTGTAAAAAATGCAGGGTCTTTAAACAACCACATTTGCAAGGAAAAAGGTATTTAATTTGAATAACTACAAGGTACACGACTTGTATGTGCTTCTTTTTGCTCTTGCTCCTACAGAGACAATTCAGTTTACCTGTCTCAAATGCTAGAAAAAAAAAATTAACGAGTGCCAGTAGTTTTGTTGATGTAATTTATGGAGCTAGTTTAGAAAAAAACATTGAATGTCAGCAAAGGGAACTATTTTTATCACAGTCTATTGTTTAACAACCCTTCACGGTCATCAAATTTAGTGCACCTATAAAATGCAAGGCAGCTGCAGGGGATGAACAAGCAGTTTAAAAATACTAAAGAGACAAAAATTATCCAAACCCCCATCTCCCTGATCCACTGATACTGCATAGAAGTGAAAAGAAGTGTATATACAGTGTTTACAAAAAGTTGTCAGAGTTTTAAAATAAGGCAATTTTAGGATACAATTTAAGCAATTATTAAAATTAGGAGAGTGAGTGAGTGACCAGAGCTGCAAACTGAGTTACTGTGCTCAGAAATAAGCAGAGAAGTCCTCACAAGCCTGAGGTGAAGTCCACAGAAGAATGTTGTGACATGTATCAGACACAGATGACCAAATTAACACTTAATGAGCCCTCCTGAATTTCATTAACTTCTGAGGGGCTGGGCTAATTCCCATCACAGTTAGAAACCTAATGGATAAATGGAAATTTTTAATGGTCCAAGCCTCCATAAGGTAAAATTCCATAAAAATAATGTTGTAGGGGTGTTAATCTTGTTTTGGTTTGATTTGCATCCTGATGGCATGGGAAACAATTAATCATTGGGCTCACTCTTTAGTCTTCTGGGGAAAAAAAGGAATCACTTGAAAAAGCCTTGATTTTTTTTTCCATTTAATTAGGTTTCATCTAACCACCAAGTATTTGGCTCTGTATTGACTATTTTTGTCTTTCTGCTTCCATTCCTGCTGCTGTCAAGCCCACATCCCTTCTCTCCCCCACTGAAATCTCCATCAGCAGCTCTGCCCTTCAACCTCCCTACCTGCTCCTCTTCCCAGCACTCCCGCAGGATTTCATCTCCTCCCCTGGAGTTGAAGATACAGCTCAAAGATTTGGGCACTGAAAGATATTTCTGTGAAAAGCTTGCTAAATATCTTAAGGAAAAGTCCCAACAAGGAGCTGGAAGCCTGTTCCAAGGAGCAATGAAGGAGAACCTTTCCCCACCTGGCTGAAAACCTCCAAGGCAGCACAGGGCACACTCTATTAATGCTTGGCTGAGTAGTATTTAGCTTAGAAATCTGCTGTGTGTAGCAGCCAGTAAATATCTGGTCTGTGCCCTTAAACTGCATGTAGAGGGCTTGTAGAGCCTCCCTGGACTCAGCAAAAGGTGCCCAAAAAAAAGAAAGGATGCAAGGGGATAAATTCTCCTAATGATTTTACCAGTGATAGAGCTGGTGACCCATGATCTTACATCTCTGCAAGAATAATTCAATCCCAGCCAAAATCCCACCATTCTGAAGAAAAATCACAGCCATTGTCAGCATTTTGCAGCAGCTTCCTAAGACCTGAGTGTATTTATGCAGGCTAACAACTCAATTTTATTTTATGAATGCTGTTTTATCTTCCATTTTGTGCTGGAACCTTCAAGAGAGAAGCAAACATTTCTGCTTCGGCCACAGCACTGAATGTGGAAGACAATCAGAGTCTGTGAGGCAGCTGATTTTTCATTTAAATGGAACCAGCATGGCACAAATAGTTGGCCTCTACCCCAAAGAATTCATCCTGCCAGTCCTCCACTGAAGGATGGATCACCTGGTTCCTTTCCCTGCTTTTTTTGGAGAAGACATCAACACTCCATTATTGCCAGGATTCAGGAGCAATTTTTAATAGTCTGTTTCTTACTTGTAGCATTTGGTATTTTCCTAAGGAACTGAAATTTCTTAGAAGGTGCTCAAAAACACATCTTTGAGTAGGTGGCTATGAATTCTCCTCCTGTGGATAGTTTTGAAGTCAGACAGGAAAAAGTGGTTTTGGTTGTGGGTTGCTATTTCTTTGAGGATAGATTAAATTCAGGACAAAACATGATCAGCAGAAGTAAAAAAGGAGTCTCTCAGTTGCTAAATGACCTGCCATAGCCTGATAGCCATGGTCTAATACTATTTATTCATAGACTCCACTTTTTTTCCTTGGAAAAGCTTATCAAAGTGACAAAACCCATTTAAACCTGACAGAAAACACGGCAGACATGAAGCATTTCTGTACAATCACATCATGTTAACTATTCTCCTCACATCTTCCCTTTGGCTGAACGTGGGATTTCTACATACTGGACCTTATTATCCCTGCATTTCAGAGACCTTTGATGTCTCTGTTCACATTTGGCAAAGAAACTTTTGTTTTCTGTTCTGAGGGTCACTCTAAGATCAAAAAGCCCTTGTTGATAATCAAAAGCCTAAAGTTTTGTGTCTCTGGGTCTTTGACTTCAAAATACCTACCAAAAAATCAGTGCAAAAGGAACAGCATGGAATTTCATAGAATCACAGAATTTCTGAGGTAATTTGTCCAGATAATATAGAGACAATATATAGACAGTGTTAATCAGAACTATTACGTATTAACAAGTGCCAAATTTACACATGTATCAGCTTTGGTCTTATCATCCCTGAGTTATGAAATCATCCAGATCTTTCAAAAACATTTCTCTTTGTCTTTCATGAGACAAGAAAAGGAAGTGCTTTCTCCTAAGGGTTGGTTTTCCATATATATGTCAGAGTATTTCAGTTCATACTATGCATCAACAAGTGGACATAACAAAGGGAAAAAGAAATATCCTTGCTGAGGGATTGGAATGGACAATGTTCAGGATAAAAACTGGTCTATTCAGGAAATGTCTGTGTAAGCTGGTAGCTGATGTTAGACTGGGATGGGTTTCTCTAAATCAGGGAGCCCTTTCCAGCTCCCTACTTTCTAATCCTGGGGTCTATGGTGGGATAAAGGAGAATATGTTTTATGAGCTAATAATAATAATAATATCCATACCAATACTGGCTCCTTGGGTGCTTGACAGCAAATGTTTTACATGAGACTGCAGAGCAGCCTGTATTCCTGCTCCCCTGTGCTGAAACTCCTGCAAACCTTCACACTCCTCAGGTTTGTTTCTGTCAAATTGATATTTCCACTTCTTTGTATGGAATGAAGAGCTCCAATACGAGCAGGGAAAGTAATTACAAAATAAAATGAGACCAAAGCTGGAAAATGAGTGTAACGCAGATCTGCATTTGTGTCTGTAAATCAGCCTGGCGTGAGCACAGCAGGGACACAACACAGAATTCCTCTGAATGCAACAACCACAGCTTTGGAAATAAACTGAAATCATACCTGGGAGGAAAGAGAGGTGGCTCCTTCATGGTTTTTTTTCCAGTGCTACGGAACATTCTGTAGCTCCAAATTGTTCCTGAGCTAATTTCAGAGTTACTGTTACAAAGGCATGTGCAGGGAACACCCATCAGAAACTTGAATAAACAAATTACTTGAATTAATTCATTAAAAGGGACAGATAGTCCTGGCATAAACCCATTACTCACTAGCCTGGTTACATAATTTTTCTAGATCTGTTTATGATACTCTGTGTCTTGAGCTTGCAGATGACAGAGCTCCTCTAGGAAGATAAACTGATCCACAGACACACATTTTTTCCACACTAATCTTCTCCTTCAAAGAACACATAAACAACAGCACCAGGAACTCCTACATAAATCACACAACTCAATAACTTTTCCACCTGAATATTTTTCTAATCTTATCTTAAAAGATGCTGTGATTCTCCATAACAGAAAAAGGAAGCTCTTTGTCTCTGCAGATAAACAGCAAACAGAAAATAAAATACCCCATAGAAAGTCAATGTTTGGGATTTTCTTTCTTTTTAAATAAAAAAAATCCTGATTCATCAATATTGAACGATTTTGTCAAGATTTTATTTCCCTTTGCTGAACTCACTCTGAAATGAGGAAGACAGACAAAAAATAAATCCAACAGACAAAGGGCAGAATAAATAATTCCCCTTGCTTCAAACCAATGAATGTTTAACTGTGTATGCAAACTGAAAGTTGCAATGGGAGACACTAATTCCACACTTTTATTGTTTTGATTGCCAGGTTCAAATTCTTGTAACAATTCAGGTGCAGCATTTCCTGTACTTCAGTTTTTCTGTTAAAAGGTTGGCATGGGTCTACGATTCAAAATACCTTCCATATTCCACAAAAAAACCTTCATGGCATAAGAAATGGCTTTTTTAACCCTCATTTTCAGTAATTTGTTCTGGTATATAAACACAGAAACACACACATATGTGTAAATAAACACAAATTTACCTACAAGTGCAACAGGCAAATGAAAGGCATAACTGAAAGCCACCGAGCAACATGTGAAATTATAACTTGATTGAAACAGATAATTTCCATTATTAGAGACAGCACTCTATTAATATTAATTTAAGGCTAAATAACTGCAATGCTTAATTATTTGATTAATCAGGCAGCAAGCTCTTCTTGGATTCTCTCAATAAACTATTACAGACCATTGAGGCTGAGATCTCTTGTGGCTCAGAAGCTGGGACAGTAAATCATGCAGAGACATGAGTTTTTCTCCTCCTATATTTTCTTTCCTCAAGGCTGACAATACACATTTTGAGAAGATGGGAAGAAGAAATTCTGAGAAAATCAGGCCATAAAATTGTACAATTGTAACTTCCTTTTTTTGTTTGTTTGTTTGGTTTGGTTTTGGGTTTTTTTTTTTAGGAAGGTGTATACATTTTGAAGTCTAGACATTTTAACATTAGACACAAACACTGAAGCTTTCAGATGCTGATCTGATACCTGAGCTGAGATTATGTGTAACCCAATCAGAATCTGACTCAATTGATTTTTAAGACCCTTAAGAGTCTTTCAAACTCCACACCTGATCCATTTAATTCTGCCTGCTGCCAGGTACCAAAGGGATTATGGCTTTGCACCTGCTAGGAGTGATTGATTTAGGATGAGAGAAGTCTAATTCTAAGCATAGCAGTGATAACCAGTTGGGCATGCATTCCTCGAAGAAATCCAAGCTCTCTGTGTGAATAAACAATGATTTAGGGAAAACCAAAGCTGGGTGTTGACTCTGGAGGCTGCTGAGGAAGATGCTCAGACATGGCAGTGAAACATCAGTGACATCAACGCCACTCTCAGAAAGAATTGTGAAAATCTGAGGATTGCACTGAAGGCTGTAGGAGGAAGTCCTCTCTCCCTACTCAGGCTTCCCAAATTGTTTACCTGAGCCCTGCTAAAGCACAGACACCAGCAGCTATTTTTAGGCTAAGCAGCACGATAAGCAATTAGTAGAACAGAAAATTCAATATTAAGTGCATGGTGTGACAGCCTCACTCCCAGGAGTTTCCTGGTGCTCACCACAGAGACCATCACTGGAGGGGCTGATGAAGATCACCAGATGCACAGGCTTTGTTTCACTGCCAAACAAGTAACGATACCAGCTGGAAACAAATTAACATACTAGCATTGATTCAATGGGGAAGGAATTAAAAAATAAATTAATCCCTCCTAATCAGGAGAATTGGAAAGAAAAGTCATTAGCAAAATTTCTGCAAAGACTCAGGGTTTATAAAAGAAGTTGGAGACCCTTTTTCACTTCAGAAGCCTCTTAACAAAGTGATATTCCACACTGTCTTTTTACTTATTTTTAGATATCCAAAGTGAATGTGATTATGCCTTAGAGGAAATGATTTATATAATAAATCATCAGACATCACCACTCTAAGAAACTGTTTTGACCACCTATTTCAAGTTTTAAAGGTTAAATTGAGCTTTCTATTGTAGTTACAGACTCTGTTATAAACTCTGGAAAAAAAAAAAAAAATGCAGCCTATATAATTTCTATCATCATTAAAATGTCATGACATTCAGTCCATAAGCTACAAAGACCATTCTGCAAATTGAAAGGAAAAGAGATTTTGAAATAAATGACATGACCTTCAGTTCCTTACCACTGAACAGAAATTAAGGTGAAATTACATGCTCCTAATACCCAGATTGTGTTCACATTTCACATAAAAAAATCCTAAAAAAAACCAAACAATCAAACTCCCCCCCCCCCAGAAAAAAAAGAAAAAAAAACCCAAAACCTACTGAAAGCGTTTTCAAGAACTCCAGAAGAGTTTAATCCCCTAAATTCTTGGATATCTAATGTTTGGATGAAAATAAAGCATACTTATTAGATTCATATATTTAATACCAACATTCTTTTACAAAGACAATAATATAAATGTCTTTAAAGACATTCTTTAAAGTCTGTAACACCACTGCAGAAAATCACCCCATCTTTTTAAATATCTGTGACCTCCAGTAACTCAACCACTAAACTATCACAAATAAACATTTCCCACCCATTATCAGTAGGAAACAAAGGTGAGCACCAGGAGAGGGAATTTACAGCCTCCTTGGTGTGTGAGGCCAGACTGCAGCTCCGTCCTGTGGAGACCATTTCCCACTGAGGTATTGGTGCGTCAAGGCTTGAAATCAAACACCGTTCCCATACTCAACACACCATTTTTCTTTCCAGCACATCATCTGGTCAGACTGCAGGAATGTGACCT